>NC_053027.1:559640848-559830629 GCF_003073215.2 Triticum urartu | reverse complement strand
GCGATCTATGATGTCTCTTACCGATCTACCACTATCGTTTTGGGGTTATGCATTAGAGACAGCTGCATTCACGTTAAATAGGGCACCATCTAAATCCGTTGAGATGACACCGTATGAACTATGGTTTGGCGAGAAACCTAAGCTGTCATTTCTTAAAGTTTGAGGTTGCAATGCTTATGTGAAAAAGTTTCAACCTGATAAGCTCAAACCCAAATCGGAGAAGTGCGTCTTCATAGGATACCCAAAAGAAAATGTTGGGTACACCTTCTATCACAGATTCGAAGGCAAGACATTCGTTTCTAAGAATGGATCCTTTCTAGAGAAGGAGTTTCTCTCGAAAGAAGTGAGTGGGAGGAAAGTAGAACTTGATGAGGTAACTGTACCTGCTCCCTTATTGGAAAGTAGTTCATCACAGAAATCTGTTCTTGTGACTACTACACCAATTAGTGAGGAAGCTAATGATGATGATCATGTAACTTCATATCAAGTTACTACCGAATCTCGTAGGTAAACCAGAGTGAGATCCACACCAGAGTGGTACGGTAATCCTGTTCTGGAAGTCATGTTACTAGACCATGACAAACTTGCGAACTATGAGGAAGCGATGATGAGCCCAGATTCTACGAAATGGTTTGAAGCCATGAAATCTGAGATATGATCCATGTATGAGAACAAAGTATGGACTTTGATGGATTTGCCCGATGATCGGCAAGCCATAGAAAATAAATGGATCTTCTAGAGGAAGACAGACGCTGATAGTAGTGTTACTATCTACAAAGCTAGACTTGTCGAAAAAGGTTTTTGACAAAGTTCAAGGTGTTGACTACGATGAAATTTTCTCACTCGTAGCGATGCTTAAGTCTGTCCAAATCATGTTAGCAATTGCCGCATTTTTATGAAATCTGGCAAATGGATAAAAAAAACTACATTCCTTAATGGATTTAAAGAAGAGTTGTATATGATGCAACCAGAAGGTTTTGTCAATCCTAAAGGTGCTAACAAAATATGCAAGCTCCAGCGATCCATCTATGGACTGGTGCAAGCATCTCGGAGTTGGAATATACGCTTTGATAAGTTGATCAAAGCATATAGTTTTATACAGACATGCGGTGAAGCCTGTATTTACAAGAAAGTGAGTGGGAGCACTACAACATTTCTGATAAGTATATGTGGATGACATATTGTTGATCGGAAATAATGTAGAATTATTCTGCAAAGCATAAATGAGTGTTTGAAAGGATTTTTTTTCAAAGAAAACCTCGGTGAAGCTGCTTACATATTGAGCATCAAGATCTATAGAGATAGATTAAGACGCTTGATAAGTTTTTTTTCAATGAGTACATACCTTGACAAGATTTTGAAGTAGTTCAAAATGGAACAGTCAAAGAAAGAATTCTTGCCTGTGTTACAAGGTGTGAAATTGAGTAAGACTCAAAGCCCGACCACGGCAGAAAATAGAATGAGAATGAAAGTCATTCCCTATGCCTTGGCCATAGGTTCTATAAAGTATGCCATGCTGTGTACCAGACCTATTGTATACCCTACACTAATTTTGGCAAGGGAGTACAATAGTGATCTAGGAGTACATCACTGGACAGCGGTCAAAAATTATCCTTAGTGGAATAAGGATATATTTCTCGATTATGGAGGTGACAAAAGGTTCGTCATAAAAGGGTTATGTCGATACAAGTTTTGGCACTGATCCGGATGACTCTTAGTCTTCATCTGGATACATATTGAAAGTGGGAGCAATTAGCTAAAGTAGCTCCGTGCAAATCATTGTAGACATAGAAAATTGCAAAATACTTATGGATCTGAATATGGCAGACCCGTTGACTAAACTTCTCTCACAGGCAAAACATGATCACACCTTAGTACTCTTTGGGTGTTAATCACATAGCAATGTGAACTAGATTACTGACTCTAGGAAACCCTTTGGGTGTTGGTCACATATCGATGTGAAACATGGGTGTTAACCACATAAAGATGTGAACTACTGATGTTAGATCACATGGCGATGTGAACTAGATTATTGACTCTAGTGCAAGTGGGAGACTGAAGGAAATACGCCCTAGAGGCAATAATAAAGTTATTATTTATTTCCTTATTTCATGATAAATGTTTATTATTCATGCTAGAATTGTATTAACCGGAAACATAATACATGTGTGAATACATAGACAAACAGAGTGTCACTAGTATGCCTCTACTTGACTAGCTCGTTAATCAAAGATGGTTATGTTTCCTAACCATAGACAAAGAGTTGTTATTTGATTAACGGGATCACATCATTAGGAGAATGATGTGATTGACTTGACCCATTCCATTAGCTTAGCACTCGATCGTTTAGTATGTTGCTATTGCTTTCTTCATGACCTATACATGTTCCTATGACTATGAGATTATGCAACTCCCGTTTACCGGAGGAACACTTTGTGTGCTACCAAACGTCACAACGTAACTGGGTGATTATAAAGGAGCTCTACAGGTGTCTCCAAAGGTACATGTTGGGTTGGCGTATTTCGAGATTAGGAGTTGTCACTCCGATTATCGGAGAGGTATCTCTGGGCCCTCTCGGTAATGCACATCACATAAGCCTTGCAAGCATTGCAACTAATGAGTTAGTTGCGAGATGATGTATTACGGAACGAGTAAAGAGACTTGCCGGTAACGAGATTGAACTAGGTATTGAGATACCGTCGATCGAATCTCGGGCAAGTAACATACCGATGACAAAGGGAACAACGTATGTTGTTATGCGGTCTGACCGATAAAGATCTTCGTAGGATATGTAGGAGCCAATATGAGCATCCAGGTTCCGCTATTGGTTATTGACCGGAGACGTGTCTCGGTCATGTCTACATTGTTCTCGAACCCGTAGGGTCCGCACGCTTAAGGTTCCGATGACAGTTATATTATGAGTTTATGAGTTTTGATGTACCGAAGGAGTTCGGAGTCCCGGATGAGATCGGGGACATGACGAGGAGTCTCGAAATGGTCGAGACGTAAAGATCGATATATTGGACGACTATATTCGGACATCGGAAAGGTTCCGAGTGGTTCGGGTATTTTTCGAAGTACCGGGGAGTTACGGGAATACGGGAGAAGAAGTATATGGGCCTTATTGGGCTTTAGGGGAGAGGGAGAGGCAGGCCGCGTGCCCCCCCCTCCCAAGGCCGAGTCCGAATTGGACTAAGGGGAGGGGCTGCGCCCCCTCCTTCCTTCTCTTCCCTCTTCCCCTTCCTTGTCTCCTACTCCTACTACATGGAAGGACTCCTAGTTGGACTAGGAAAGGGGGAATCCTACTCCCGGTGGGAGTAGGACTCCCCTAGGGCGCGCCATAGAGAGGGCCGGCCCTCCCCTCCTCCACTCCTTTATATACGGGGGTAGGGGGCACCCCATAGAGACACAAGTTGATCCACGTGATCATATTCTTAGCCGTGTGCGGTGCCCCCTTCCACCATATTCCTCGATAATATTGTAGCGGTGCTTAGGCGAAGCCCTGCAACAGTAGTACATCAAGATCGTCACCACGCCGTCGTGCTGACGGAACTTTTCCCCGACACTTTGCTGGATCGGAGTTCGGGGATCATCATCGAGCTGAACGTGTGCTAGAACTCGGAGGTGCCGTAGTTTCGGTGCTTGATCGGTCAGGCCGTGAAGATGTACGACTACATCAACCGCGTTGTGCTAACGCTTCCGCTGTCGGTCTACTAGGTTACGTAGATCACACTCTCCCCTCTCGTTGCTATGCATCACCATGATCTTGCGTGTGCGTAGGAATTTTTTTGAAATTACTACGTACCCCAACAGTGGCATCCGAGCCTAGGTTTTATGTGTTGATGTTATATGAACGAGTAGAACACAAGTGAGTTGTGGGCTATATAAGTCATACTGCTTACCAGCATGTCATACTTTGGTTCGGCGGTATTGTTGGACGAAGCGGCCCGGACCGACATTATGCGTACGCTTACGCGAGACCGGTTCTCCCGACGTGCTTTGCACAAAGGTGGCTAGCGGGTGACAGTTTCTCCAACTTTAGTTGAACCGAGTGTGGCTACGCCCGGTCCTTGCGAAGGTTAAAACAACACCAACTTGACAAACTATCGTTGTGGTTTTGATGCGTAGGTAAGATTGGTTCTTGCTTAAGCCCGTAGCAGCCACGTAAAACTTGCAACAACAAAGTAGAGGACGTCTAACTTGTTTTTACAGGGCATGTTGTGATGTCATATGGTCAAGACATGATGCTAAAAAATTTATTGTATGAGATGATCATGTTTTGTAACCAAGTTATCGGCAACTAGCAGAAGCCATATGGTTGTCGCTTTATTGTATGCAATGCAATTGCGCTGTAATGCTTTACTTTATCACTAAGCGGTAGCGATAGTCGTGGAAGCATAAGATTGGCGAGACGACAACGATGCTACGATGATGATCAAGGTGTCGTGCCGGTGACGATGGTGATCACGACGGTGCTTCGAAGATGGAGATCACAAGCACAAGATGATGATGGCCATATCATATCACTTATATTGATTGCATGTGATGTTTATATTTTATGCATCTTATCTTGCTTTGATTGACGGTAGCATTTTAAGATGATCTCTCAATAATTATCAAGAAGTGTTCTCCCTGAGTATGCACCGTTGCGAAAGTTCTTCGTGCTGAGACACCACATGATGATCGGGTGTGATAGGCTCTACGTTCAAATACAAAGGGTGCAAAACAGTTGCACACGCGGAATACTCAGGTTATACTTGACGAGCCAAGCATATACAGATATGGCCTCGGAACACGGAGACCGAAAGGTCGAGCGTGAATCATATAGTAGATATGATCAACATAGTGATGTTCACCAATGAAACTACTCCATCTCACGTGATGATCGGACATGGTTTAGTTTATTTGGATCATGTAATCACTTAGAGGATTAGAGGGATGTCTATCTAAGTGGGAGTTCTTTAGTAATATGATTAATTGAACCTAAATTTATCATGAACTTAGTCCTGGTAGTATTTTGCAAATCATGTTGTAGATCAATATCTCGCGTTGTTGCTTCCCTGTGTTTATTTTGATATGTTCCTAGAGAAAATTGTGTTGAAAGATGTTAGTAGCAATGATGCGGATTGGATCCGTGATCTGAGGTTTATCCTCATTGCTGCATAGAAGAATTATGTCCTTGATGCACCGCTAGGTGACAGACCTATTGCAGGAGCAGATGCAGACGTTATGAACGTTTGGCTAGCTTAATATGATGACTACTTGATAGTTTAGTGCACCATGCTTAACAGCTTAGAATCAGGACTTCAAAGACGTTTTGAACGTCATGGACCATATGAGATGTTCCAGGAGTTGAAGTTAATATTTCAAGCAAATACCCAAGTTGAGAGATATGAAGTCTCCAACAAGTACTATAGCTAAAAGATGGATGAGAATCGCTCAACTAGTGAGCATGTGCTCAGATTGTCTGGGTACTACAATCACTTGAATCAAGTGGGAGTTAATCTTCCAGATAAAATAGTGATTGACAGAATTCTCTAGTCACCATCACCAAGTTAGTAGAACTTCGTGATGAACTATGATATGCAATGGATAACGGAAATGATTCCCAAGCTCTTCGTAATGCTGAAATCGACGAAGGTAGAAATCAAGAAAAACATCAAGTGTTGATGGTTGAAAAGACCACTAGTTTCAAGAAAAGGGCAAAGGGAAGAAAGGGAACTTCAAGAAGAACGGCAAGCGAGTTGCTGCTCAAGTGAAGAAGCCCAAGTCTGGACCTAAGCCTGATACTAAGTGCTTCTACTGCAAAGGAACTGGTCACTGGAAGCGGAACTACCGCAAGTATTTGGCGGATAAGAAGGATGGCAAAGTGAACAAAGGTATATTTGATATACAGATTATTGATGTGTATTTTACTAGTGTTCATAGCAACCCCTTGGTATTTGATACTGGTTCAGTTGCTAAGAGTAGTAACTCAAAACGGGAGTTGCAGAATGAATAGATACTAGGTAAGGGTGAAGTGACGATGTGTGTTGGAAGTAGTTCCAAGATTGATATGATCATCATTGCACACTCCCTATACTTTCGGGATTAGTGTTGAACCTAAATAAGTGTTATTTGGTGTTTGCGTTGAGCATGAATATGATCTGATCATGTTTATTGTAATACGGTTATTCATTTAAGTAAGAGAATAAATTGTTGTTCTGTTTACATGAATAAAACCTTATATGGTTACACACCCAATGAAAATAGTTCGTTGGATCTCGATCGTAGTGATACACATAATCATAATATTGAAACCAAAAGATGCAAAGTTAATAATGATAGTGCAACTTATTTGTGGCACTGCTGTTTAGGTCATATTGGTGTAAAGCGCATGAAGAAACTCCATGCTGATGGGCTTTTGGAATCACTTGATTATGAATCACTTGATGCTTGCGAACCATGCCTTATGGGCAAGATGACTAAGACTCCGTTCTCCGGAACAATGGAGCGAGCAACTGACTTATTGGAAATAATACATACTGATGTATGTGATCCGATGAGTGTTGAGGCTCGTGGCGGGTATCGTTATTTTCTGACCTTCACAGATGATTTGAGCAGATATGGGTATATCTACTTGATGAAACACAAGTCTGAAACATTTGAATAGTTCAAAGAATTTCAGAGTGAAGTGGAAAATCATCGTAACAAGAAAATAAAGTTTCTACGATCTGATCGTAGAGAAGAGTATTTGAGTTACGAGTTTGGCCTTCAGTTAAAAACAATGTGAAATAGTTTCACTACTCACGCCACCTGGAACACCACAATGTAATGGTGTGTCCGAACGTCATAACCGTACTTTATTAGATATGGTGCGATCTATGATGTCTCTTACCGATCTACCACTATCGTTTTGGGGTTATGCATTAGAGACAGCTGCATTCACGTTAAATAGGGCACCATCTAAATCCGTTGAGACGACACCGTATGAACTATGGTTTGGCAAGAAACCTAAGCTGTCGTTTCTTAAAGTTTGAGGTTGCAATGCTTATGTGAAAAAGTTTCAACCTGATAAGCTCAAACCCAAATCGGAGAAGTGCGTCTTCATAGGATACCCAAAAGAAAAATGTTGGGTACACCTTCTATCACAGATCCGAAGGCAAGATATTCGTTGCTAAGAATGGATCCTTTCTAGAGAAGGAGTTTCTCTCGAAAGAAGTGAGTGGGAGGAAAGTAGAACTTGATAAGGTAATTGTACCTTCTCCCTTATTGGAAAGTAGTTCATCACAGAAATCTGTTCATGTGACTACTACACCAATTAGTGAGGAAGCTAATGATGATGATCATGTAACTTCATATCAAGTTACTACCGAATCTCGTAGGTAAACCAGAGTGAGATCCGCACCAGAGTGGTACGGTAATCCTGTTCTGGAGGTCATGTTACTTGACCATGACGAGCTTGCGAACTATGAGGAAGCGATGATGAGCCCAGATTCTGCGAAATGGTTTGAGGCCATGAAATCTGAGATGGAGATCAATGTTGGAAATATGCCCTAGAGGCAATAATAAATTGATTATTATTATATTTCCTTGTTCATGATAATCGTTTATTATCCATGCTAGAATTGTATTGATAGGAAACTCAGATACATGTGTGGATACATAGACAACACCATGTCCCTAGTAAGCCTCTAGTTGACTAGCTCGTTGATCAATAGATGGTTACGGTTTCCTGACCATGGACATAGGATGTCGTTGATAACGGGATCACATCATTAGGAGAATGATGTGATGGACAAGACCCAATCCTAAGCATAGCTCATAGATCGTGTAGTTCGTATGCTAAAGCTTTTCTAATGTCAAGTATCATTTCCTTAGACCATGAGATTGTGCAACTCCCGGATACCGTAGGAGTGCTTTGGGTGTACCAAACGTCACAACGTAACTGGGTGACTATAAAGGTGCACTACGGGTATCTCCGAAAGTGTCTGTTGGGTTGGCACGAATCGAGACTGGGATTTGTCACTCCGTGTGACGGAGAGGTATCTCTGGGCCCACTCGGTAGGACATCATCATAATGTGCACAATGTGATCAAGGAGTTGATCACGGGATGATGTGTTACGAACGAGTAAAGAGACTTGCCGGTAACGAGATTGAACAAGGTATCGGGATACCGATGATCGAATCTCGGGCAAGTGTCGTACCGATAGACAAAGGGAATTGTATACGGGATTGATTAAGTCCTTGACATCGTGGTTCATCCGATGAGATCATCGTGGAACATGTGGGAGCCAACATGGGTATCCAGATCCCGCTGTTGGTTATTGACCGGAGAACGTCTCGGTCATGTCTGCATGTCTCCCGAACCCGTAGGGTCTACACACTTAAGGTTCGATGACGCTAGGGTTATAAAGGAAGCTTGTATGTGGTTACCGAATGTTGTTCGGAGTCCCGGATGAGATCTCGGACGTCACGAGGAGTTCCGGAATGGTCCGGAGGTAAAGAATTATATATAGGAAGTGCCATTTCGGCCATCGGGACAAGTTTCGGGGTTATCGGTATTGTACCGGGACCACCGGAAGGGTCCCGGGGGCCCACCGGGTGGGGCCACCTGCCCGGGGCCACATGGGCTATAGGGGGGGCCAGCCCAATGGGCCAAGGGCACCAGCCCCAGGGCCCATGCGCCTAGGGTTCACAAGGAAGAGTCCCATAGGGAAGGCACCTCCTAGGTGCCTTGGGGAGGAGGGAAACCTCCCTTGGCCGCCGCCCCCCTAGGAGATTGGATCTCCTAGGGCAGGCGCCCCCCCTGGGCCTCCTATATATAGTGGGGAAGGAGGACTTCTTACCTTCTGCCTTTGGTGTAGCCCTCTCCTCTCCCAGTCCTTCTCCTCTTCTGCGGTGCTTGGCGAAGCCCTGCAGGATTGCCACGCTCCTCCATCACCACCACGCCGTTGTGCTGCTGCTGGATGGAGTCCTCCTCAACTCTCCCTCTCTCCTTGCTGGATCAAGGCATGGGAGACGTCACGGCTGTACGTGTGTTGAACCGCGGAGTGTGCCGTCCGTTCGGCACTAGGATCATCCGGTGATTTTGGATCACGACGAGTACGACTCCATCAACCCGTCTCTTGAACGCTTCCGTTAGCGATCTACAAGGGGTATGTAGATGCACTCTCCTTCCCCTCGTTGCTGGTCTCTCCATAGATAGATCTTGGTGACACGTAGGAAAATTTTGAATTTCTGCTACGTTCCCCAACAGTGGTATCAGAGCCAGGTTTATTGCGTAGATTCTATGCACGAGTAGAACACAAAGTAGTTGTGGGCGTTGATCTTGTTCAATATGCTTGCCGTTACTAGTCTTATCTTGATTCGGTGGCATCGTGGGATGAAGCGGCCCGGACCGACCTTACACGTACTCTTACGTGAGACAGGTTCCACCGACTGACATGCACTGGTTGCATAAGGTGGCTAGCGGGTGTCTGTCTCTCCTACTTTAGTCGGATCAGATTCGATGAAAAGGGTCCTTATGAAGGGTAAATAGCAATTGGCATATCACGTTGTGGTCTTTGCGTAGGTAAGAACCGTTCTTGCTAGAAACCCATAGCAGCCACGTAAAACATGCAAACAACAATTAGAGGACGTCTAACTTGTTTTTGCAGGGTATGCTATGTGATGTGATATGGCCAAAGGATGTGATGAATGATATATGTGATGTATGAGATTGATCATGTTCTTGTAATAGGAATCACGACTTGCATGTCGATGAGTATGACAACCGGCAGGAGCCATAGGAGTTGTCTTTATTTATTTATGACCTGCGTGTCAACATAAACGTCATGTAATTACTTTACTTTATTGCTAACCGTTAGCTGTAGTAGTAGAAGTAATAGATGACGTGACAACTTCAAGAAGACACGATGATGGAGATCATGATGATGGAGATCATGGTGTCATGCCGGTGACGAAGATGATCATGGAGCCCCGAAGATGGAGATCGAAGGAGCTATATGATATTGGCCATATCATGTCACTACTATATAATTGCATGTGATGTTTATTATGTTTATGCATCTTGTTTACTTAGAACGACGGTAGTAAATAAGATGATCCCTCATAATAATTTCAAGAAGTGTTCCCCCTAACTGTGCACCGTTGCGACAGTTCGCTGTTTCAAAACACCACGTGATGATCGGGTGTTTTATTCAGACGTTCACATACAACGGGTGTAAGACAGATTTACACATGCAAACACTTAGGTTGACTTGACGAGCCTAGCATGTACAGACATGGCCTCGGAACACAGAAGACCGAAAGGTCGAGCATGAGTCGTATAGAAGATACGATCAACATGAAGATGTTCACCGATGTTGACTAGTCCGTCTCACGTGATGATCGGACAAGGCCTAGTTGACTCGGATCATGTAATCACTTAGATGACTAGAGGGATGTCTATCTAAGTGGGAGTTCATAAGATGAACTTAATTATCCTGAACATAGTCAAAAGGTATTCGCAAATTATGTCGTAGCTCGCGTTATAGTTCTACTGTTTAGATATGTTCCTAGAGAAAAATTAGTTGAAAGTTGATAGTAGCAATTATGCGGACTAGGTCCGTAAACTGAGGATTGTCCTCATTGCTTCTTAGAAGGCTTATGTCCTTAATGCACCGCTCAGTGTGCTGAACCTCGAACGTTGTCTGTGGATGTTGCGAACATCTGACATACACGTTTTGATAACTACGTGATAGTTCAGTTAAACGGTTTGGAGTTGAGGCACCGAAGACGTTTTTGAAACGTCGCGAAACATATGAGATGTTTTGAGGGCTGAAATTGGAATTTCAGGCTCGTGCCCACGTCAAGAGGTATAAGACCTCCGACGATTTTCTTAGCCTGCAAACTAAGGGAGAAAAGCTCAATTGTTGAGCTTGTGCTCAGATTGTCTGAGTACAACAATCATTTGAATCGAGTGGGAGTTGATCTTCCAGATGAGATAGTGATGTTTCTCTGAAGTCATTACCACCAAGCTGCTAGAGCTTCGTGATGAACTATAATGTATCAGGGACATATATGATGATCCTTGAGATATTCGCGATGTTTGACACCGCGAAAGTAGAAATCAAGAAGGAGCATCAATTGTTGATGGTTAGTGAAACCACTAGTTTCAAGAAGGGCAAGGGCAAGAAGGGATACTTCATGACACGGCAATTCAGTTGCTTCTCTAGTGAAGAAACCCAAGGTTGAACCCAAACCCGAGACTAAGTGCTTCTGTAATAAGGGGAACAACCACTGGAGCAGAATTACCCTAGATACTTGGTAGATTGGAAGGCTGGCAAGGTCGATAGAAGTATATTGGATATACATTGTGTTGATGTGTACTTTACTGGTACTCCTAGTAGCACCAGGGTATTAGATACCGGTTCGGTTGCTAAGTGTTAGTAACTCGAAATAAAAGCTACGGAATAAACGGAGACTAGCTAAAGGTGAGCTGATGATATGTGTTGGAAGTGTTTCCAATGTTGATATAATCAAATATCGTACGCTCCTTCTACCATCGAGATTGGTGTTTGTGTTGAGCATAGACATGATTGGATTATGTCTATCGCAATACGGTTATTCATTTAAGGAGAATAATGGCTACTCTGTTTATTTGAATAATACCTTCAATGGTCTTACACCTAAAATGAATGGTTTATTGAATCTCGATCGTAGTGATACACATGTTCATGCCAAAAGATAGTAATGATAGTACCACCTACTTGTGGCACTGCCACTTAAGTCATATCGGTATAAAACGCATGAAGAAGCTCCATGTTGATGGATCTTTGGACTCACTCATTTTTGAAAAGTTTGAGACATGCGAACCATGTCTGTTGGTGTATATGCATGAAGAAACTCTATACAGATGGATCGTTTGGACTCACTTGATTTTGAATCACTTGAGACATGCAAATCATACCACATGGGCAAGATGACTGAAAGCCTCGTTTTCAGTAAAATGGAACTAGAAAGCAACTTGTTGGAAGTAATACATTTTGATGTGTGCAATCCAATGAGTGCTGAGGCATGTAGTGGATATCGTTATGTTCTTACTTCACAGATGATTTGAGTAGATGTTGAGTATATTTACTTGATGAATCACGAGTCTGAATTATTGAAAGGTTCAAGTAATTTCAGGGTGAAGTTGAAAGATCGTCGTGACAAGAGGATAAAATATCTATGATATGATCATAGAGATGAATATCTGAATTACGAGTTTTTGTGGAAATCGTTTCACAACTAATACAGCCTGGAACACCATAGTGTGATGGTGTGTCCGAACATCATAACTGCACCCTATTGGATATGATGCATACCATGATGTCTCTTATCGAATTACCACAATAGTTTATGGGTTAAGCATTAGAGACAACCACATTCACTTTAAATAGGGCACCACGTAATTCCGATGAGATGACACCGTATGAACTATGGTTTAGAGAAACCTAAGCTGTCATTTCTTAAAAGTTTGGGGCTGCGACGCTTATGTGGAAAAGTTTCAGGCCGATAAGCTTGAACCCAAAGCGGATAAATGCATCTTCATATAACAACCCAAAAAACAGTTAAGTATACCTCCTGTCTCAGATCCGAAAGCAATAAAGGATTGTTTCTAGAATCGGGTCCTTTCTCGAGGAAAAGTTTCTCTCGAAAGAATTGAGTGGGAGGATGGTGGAGACTTGATGAGGTTATTGAACCGTCACTTCAACTAGTGTATAGCAGCGCACAAAGAGTTGTTCCTGTGGCACCTACACCAATTGAAGTGGAAGCTTATGATATTGATCATGAGACTTCGGATCAAGTCACTCCCAAACCTCGTGGGATGACAAGGATGCATACTACTTCAGAGTGGTACGTAATCCTGTCTTGGAAGTCATGTTGCTAGACAACAATGAACCTACGAGCTATGGAGAAGCGATGGTGGGCCTGGATTCCGATAAATGGCTTGAGGCCATATAATCCGAGAGAGGATCCATGTATAAAAACAAAGTGTAGACTTTGGAAGAACTACTTGGTCGTAAGGCTGTTGAGTGTAGATGGATTTTAAAAGGAAGACGGACAATGATGGTAAATGTCACCATTAAGAAAGCTCGACTTGTCGTTAAGATGTTTTCTGACAAGTTCAAGGAGTTGACTACGGTGAGATTTTCTCACTCGTAGCGATGCTAAGAGTCTGTTGGAATTATATTAGCAGTCACTGCATTATTTATGAAATCTTGCAGATAGGATGTCAAAACATTGTTTCCTCGATGATTTTCTTGAGGAAAGGTTGTATGTGATACAACCGAAAGGTTTTGTCAATCCTGAAAGATGCTAATAAGTATGCAAAGCTCCAGCAATCCTTCTAAGGACTGGAGTAAGCATCTCGGAGTTGGAATGTACGCTTTGATGAGATGATCAAAGATTTTGGGTGTATACAAAGTTTATGAGAAACTTGTATTTCCAAAGAAGTGAGTGGGAGCACTATAGAATTTCTGATGAGTATATGTTTTAACATATTGTTGATCGGAAATGACGTAGAATTTCTGGAAAGCATATAGGGTTATTTGGAAAGTGTTTTCAATGGAAAACCTGGATTAAGCTACTTGAGCATTGAGCATCAAGATCTATAAGGATAGATCAAAACGCTTAATGGTACTTTCAAATGAGCACATACCTTGACATGATCTTGAAGGTGTTCAAGATGGATCAGTCAAAGAAGGAGTTCTTGCCTGAGTTGTAAGGTATGAAGTTAAGACTTAAAGCTCGACCACGGCAGAATAGAGAGAAAGGACAAAGGTCGTCCCCTATGCTTAAGACATAGGCTCTACAGTATGCTATGCTGTGTGCCGCACCTGAAGTGTGCCTTTCCATGAGTCAGTCAAGGGGTACAAGAGTGATCCAAGAACGGATCACAGGACAGTGGTCAAAGTTATCCTTAGTAACTAGTGGACTAAGGATTTTTCTCGATTATGGAGGTGGTAAAAGAGTTCGTCGTAAAGGGTTACGCCGATGCAAACTTTGACACTAATCCAGATTATTCTGAGTAGTAAACTGGATTCGTATAGTAGAACAGTTATTTGGAATAGTTCCAAATAGAGCATGGTAGCTGCATCTAGGAGATGACATAGAGATTTGTAAAGCGCACACGGATCTGAAAGGTTCAGACCCGTTGACTAAAACCTCTCTCACAAGCAACATGATCAAACCCAGAACTCATCGAGTGTTAATCACATGGTAAATGTGGACTAGATTATTGACTCTAGTAAACTCTTTGGGTGTTTGTCACATGGGGATGTGACCTTGAGTGTTAATCACATATCAATGTGAACTGGATTATTGACTCTAGTGCAAGTGGGAGACTGTTGGAAATATGCCCTAGAGGCAATAATAAATTGATTGTTATTATATTTCCTTGTTCATGATAATCGTTTATTATCCATGCTATAATTGTATTGATAGGAAACTCAGATACATGTGTGGAGACATAGACAACACCATGTCCCTAGTGAGCCTCTAGTTGACTAGCTCGTTGATCAATAGATGGTTATGGTTTCCTAACCATGGACATTGGATGTCGTTGATAACGGGATCACATCATTAGGAGAATGATGTGATGGACAAGACCCAATCCTAAGCATAGCACTAGATCGTGTAGTTCGTATGCTAAAGCTTTTCTAATGTCAAGTATCATTTCCTTAGACCATGAGATTGTGCAACTCCCGGATACCGTAGGAGTGCTTTGGGTGTGCCAAACTTCACAACGTAACTGGGTGGCTATAAAGTTACACTACAGGTATCTCCGAAAGTGTCTGTTGGGTTGGCACGAATCAAGACTGGGATTTGTCACTCCGTGTGACGGAGAGGTATCTCTGGGCCCACTCGGTAGGACATCATCATAATGTGCACAATGTGATCAAGGAGTTGATCACGGGATGATGTGTTACGGAACGAGTAAAGAGACTTGCCGGTAACGAGATTGAACAAGGTATCGGGATACCGACGATCGAATCTCGGGCAAGTATCGTACCGCTAGACAAAGGGAATTGTATACGGGATTGATTAAGTCCTTGACATCGTGGTTCATCCGATGAGATCATCGTGGAACATGTGGGAGCCAACATGGGTATCCAGATCCCGCTGTTGGTTATTGACCGGAGAACGTCTCGGTCATGTCTGCATGTCTCCCGAACCTGTAGGGTCTACACACTTAAGGTTCGATGACGCTAGGGTTGTAAAGGAAGTTTTTATGTGGTTACCGAATGTTGTTCGGAGTCCCGGATGAGATCCCGGACGTCACGAGGAGTTCCGGAATGGTCCGGAGGTAAAGATTTATATATGGGAAGTCCTGTTTTGGTCACCGGAAGAGTTTCGGGGTTTATCGGTAATGCACCGGGACCACCGGGAGGGTCCCGGGGGTCCACCAAGTAGGGCCACCAACCCCGGAGGCTTGCGTGGGCTAAGAGTGGTGAGGGACCAGCCCCTTAGTGGGCTGGTGCGCCTCCCACAAGGGCCCATGGCGCCTAAGAGGTGGAAAGGGGGCAAACCCTAAGGGATATGGGCCTTAAGGCCCATATTGGTGCGCCTCCCTCTCCCATCCCCTCTTGGCCGCCCCCTTTGCTCCCCATCTAGGGCTGCCGCCCCCCTAGGGGTGGGAACCCTAGAGGGGGCGCAGCCCCTCCCCTTCCCTATATATATGAGGCCTAGGGCTGCCCATAACATACGCGATTTGATCTCTCGTTGGGCAGCCCTGCATCTCTCTCTCCCTCCTCTTCTGTGGTGCTTGGTGAAGCCCTGCAGGATTGCCACGCTCCTCCATCACCACCACGCCGTTGTGCTGCTGCTGGATGGAGTCTTCCTCAACCTCTCCCTCTCTCCTTGCTGGATCAAGGCGTGGGAGACGGCACTGGGCTGTACGTGTGTTGAACGCGGAGGTGCCATGCATTCGGCACTTGGTCATCGGTGATTTGAATCACGACGAGTACGACTCCATCAACCCCGTTCACTTGAACGCTTCCGCTTAGCGATCTACAAGGGTATGTAGATGCACTCTCCTTCCCCTCGTTGCTGGTCTCTCCATAGATAGATCTTGGTGACACGTAGGAAAATTTTGAATTTCTGCTACGTTCCCCAACAGTATCTTGCACCCTGCAAAGGAGAAAGGTACCATGTCCCTAACTTTCATATAAATGTCCAGCGGAATGCACCTAGGGAGAAGTTCAACATGATCTACTCATCCAAGCGCAGTTGCATAGAGAGCCTTTAGAGTGTTGAAGATGAACTGGCACATTCTTCTTAATATGCCAATTACTCAACTGAAACACATAATATGATTGTTGCTACTATGACATTAAATACATTTTTTTCTTCAATGATGGAAAACATATTTTCCATGTGACATGGACTGGACTATGTACCAACAATTTCGAAATGATACAAGAAAATTATTTCTTCCTGCAAGTGCATCACATACATCAACATTAGAGGCAAATGGTCATGACATGGATGAGATAGGGATCAACTATCTATCGCCATTGCTATAAGTTGGTGATATTTGGTTGTTGCCAGAGATATGTGCCTCTTCTGCTTTCAAAATTATGCAAAATGTAAGATTCCTATTTTATGAAAGATGTGCAAAACCTAATGTTCATCATGGTCTGTATTATCATGTCCGTTTACAAATTTACATAAAATATCCTCCGTGTAAAAATACAAATTTTGCACTAATGAAATGCTCTATGCACACAATTAAATGTGAGAACAAAGGGACAAAAATGTCTCCAGAACATGCTTCACTCAACTCAAACCTCTTTCGACTATGTTGTTGTGACACACTTGATACCAAGAAAGCATTTTTGCAGAAGAAAAAACTAGACACATATGATGTTTGGCTGACATGAATGATGCTAATTCAAGAGTAAGTGCAAAAAGTTTCTAGATTCCAGCTTATTGTCCAAGTGAAGTAATAGAGAAGATATATTGGGCCATAGAAAAACCAATAAGTGGGAAATAAAAAGGCTCCATGAAAAACCAAAGGTATATTCATATATATAATTTTTTTAATTTATGACCAGGTGAAATAGACATATTGGGCCATAGAAAACCAATCACGCACAATTTATTCATATTCTAGAATTTCCTAAGATGTACAATTTACCTATATATAATTATTTTTAATTTGCAACCAGATGAAATATACATACATTTTAGAAACCTCACACAACTATATAGCTCGCTCCTATGATATTTAGGGAAAGTATAATAGACGTTAAAGTCAATATATATATATATATTTGGAATTCGTCTAAGTGGTCTAAACTAATATTTGGTAGCTTGTGCTTTTTACTCTTAAGTTACAAAACTTTGGTTAAACAAAAATATAAGATGCAATGTCTCAAAAAGGAAATAACTTTGTCACGCTCAATTGCAATATATGCTTCAAATTTAGAAAAAATGCATTTTGTACTACCGATCATATGAATTAAATCTTAATATTTCGTTGTATTACGCTAGTTGCTAATATAATAGAAATTGAACTATTTAAGATCATATGTCAAGAACTATATTTAGTTACAGAAGCAAAAATGTTTGCTATAAATAAATCATAGTCATGTACATAAAGTCACCCAGGGTCCACCAATTTATCAGACATGTGTTGATACATAAAGTTGTTTCCAGACATCTTCATATTTGCAATAGTCTTGTCAGACAAAAAAGAAGGACAATTATTTGGCTGCTACTCGAAGAGTCAATTCGAAGGGTCTTGACATCTTCAGCTGGTACGATACTTATGGTCTACTTGGCTGCTACTCGAAAAGTCATCGTTGAGTGTCCTGCTCTAGTGGTCTTGTCGCCCTTGGTTGCTGCTAGGGGAGCAGCCGCTAACGCAGAGTTCTCCTTGTCTTCAGTAGCGGCACCATCCACAACTAGGGTTGTTGCTTCACCCTTCGATCCTGTATTGATTGATCCATTCCCATTAGTAGTATTATTGGCACCAAAACAATGGTTGTTGCTCAGTCCAATTTATGTTTTGTTTTTACCCTTCATTTTGTTCCTACACATTAGGCTTTGTTGGGATTTATCGCCTTCACACACTTTTTTGGTCTATATTCTCCATGATCTTGTTTTCAGATGTGTTTGGAGGTTTAAGGAAAGAAGGCCAAGAAAGGGTGATGAAATCACAGACTAAGGCATAGCCTAGTGGTGGGGAAGGGGTTGATGCCTTCCCACCCACCCAGGTTCAAGGCATGGTACTTGCAATTTGGGTTTGTTGCACCAATTATACTGTATGGGGTATGGGGTTCCCTTACAGTCTTTCTGTCAAAAAGAAGGGTGATGAAATCATGTCGATTAATGTGATAAATTATCACCATAAAAAATAAAAGCATATGGGAGAAGAGGGGGGCTACGAGGAGTGAATAGAGCTCCCGACGGCACATGGTACGACCGCAAGCACTCGTACCATTGGTCGTACCATGCATTGTCACCACCTCTTGGTCGACAACATCAGCTCCGTGGAAACGGATTTGGGATCACATGCCCATAGACACCAGAAACTCATCTAGAACAAAGAACCCTAATCTCTAGAAGGCATCATGAGGGCGAATTGGCAAGGAGGAGATCTCCATCACCACCACCTCGTGCAAGAGGACATCGCCATCAATCATCTTCACCGCCATCCATTTCCATCTCGTTGTAATACCGAACCCCTTGTGGATCCCTACATTTGTTACCCGTTTGTTCCATCCATGTTTACCACCGCTAATCGTATGATGTTTGTCGTCTCCATGTGTGAGTAGACCTCTTAGTTCTCAGGGATATGGATAAACGTTGGTGTTGGAAATATGCCCTAGAGGCAATAATAAAATGGTTATTATTATATTTCCTTGTTCATGATAATTGTCTATTGTTCATGCTATAATTGTATTAACCGGAAACCGTAATACATGTGTGAATACATAGACCACAACATGTCCCTAGTAAGCCTCTAGTTGACTAGCACGTTGATCAATAGATGCTTACGGTTTCCTGACCATGCATGGACATTGGATGTCATTGATAACGGGATCACATCATTAGGAGAATGATGTGATGGACAAGACCCAATCCTAAGCGTAGCACAAGATCGTGTAGTTCGTTTGCTAAAGCTTTTCTAATGTCAAGTATCATTTCCTTAGACCATGAGATTGTGCAACTCCCTGATGCCATAGAAATGCTTTGGGTGGACCAAACGTCACAACATAACTGGGTGGCTATAAAGGTGCACTACAGGTATCTCCGAAAGTGTCTGTTGGGTTGGCACGAATCGAGACTGGGACCTGTCACTCCGTATGACGGAGATGTATCTCTGGGCCCACTCGGTAATGCATCATCATAATGATCTCAATGTAACTAAGGAGTTAGCCACGGGATCAAGCGTTACGGAACGAGTAAAGAGACTTGCCAGTAACGAGATTGAACGAGGTATGGGGATACCGGCGATCGAATCTCGAGCAAGTAACATACCGATAGGCAAAGGGAATTGCATACGGGATTTGATTGAATCCTTGACATCGTGGTTCATCCGATGAGATCATCGTGGAACATGTAGGAGCCAACATGGGTATCCAGATCCGGCTGTTGGTTATTGGCCGGAGAGATGTCTCGGTCATGTCTACATGGTTCCCGAACCCATAGGGTCTACACACTTAAGGTTCGGTGACGCTAGAGTTGTTATGGGAAATAGTATGTGGTTACCGAATGTTTTTCGGAGTCCCGGATGAGATCCCGGACGTGACGAGGAGTTCCGGAATGGTCCGGATGTGAAGATCGATATATTGGACGAAGGGTATTGGAGTCCGGAATTGTTCCGAGGGTACCGGGTGACAACCAGCGTGTCCGAAAGGGGTTTCGGAGGCCCCGGCAAGCGTTGGGGGGGCTTATGGGCCAAGGGGAGGGGGCACATCAGCCCACTAAGGGGCTGAGCGCCCCTCCCACCCCATCTCACATAACCTGGAGAGATGAGGACACCTCCCCTAGGGAACCCTAGGGCGCCTCCTCCACCCTCCTTCCCCCTATATATAGTGAGGGAGAGAAAGGGCAGCCACACACCCTTCCCCTGGCGTAGCCCCTCCCCCTCTCCTACACCTCCTCCTCCTCCGTAGCGCTTGGCCAAGCCCTGTCGGAGAACCACAAGCTCCATCACCACCATGTCGTCGTGTTGTCGGAGTTCTCCCTCAACTTCTCCTCTCCCCTTGCTGGATCAAGAAGGAGGAGACGTCCCCGGGCTGTACGTGTGTTGAACGCGGAGGCGCCGTTGTTCGCGCTTAGATCGGAATCGACTGCGATCTGAATCGCTACGTGTATGACTCCACCAACCACGTTCTTGTAACGCTTCCGCTTAGCGATCTTCAAGGGTATGAAGATGCACTCCCCTCTCTCTCATTGCTAGTATCTCCTAGATTGATCTTGGTGACACGTAGGAATTTTTTTGAATTATTGCTACGTTCCCCAACAGTGGCATTATGAGCTAGGTCTATGCGCAGATTCTATGCACGAGTAGAACACAAAGCAGTTGTGGGCGACGATTTGTTCAATTTGCTTACCGTTACTAGTCTTATCTTGATCCGGCGGCATTGTGGGATGAAGCGGCCCGGACCGACCTTATACGTACGCTTACTTGAGACTGGTTCCACCGACTGACATGCACTTGATGCATAAGGTGGCTGGCGGGTGTCTGTCTCTCCCACTTTAGTCGGATCGGATTCGATGAAAAGGGTCCTTATGAAGGGTAAATAGCAATCGGCATATCACCGTTGTGGTTTTGCGTAGGTAAGAAATGTTCTTGCTAGAAACCCATAGCAGCCACGTAAAACATGCAACAACAATTAAAGGACGCCTAACTCGTTTTTGCAGGGTATGCTATGTGATGTGATATGGCCAAAAGGATGTGATGAATGATATATGTGATATATGAGATTGATCATATTCTTGTAATAGGAATCACGACTTGCATGTCGATGAGTATGACAACTGGCAGGAGCCATAGGAGTTGTCTTAATTTATTTATGACCGGCATGTCAATGAAAACGCCATGTAATTACTTTACTTCATTGCTAACCATTAGCCATAGCAGTAGAAGTAATAGTTGGCGAGGCAACTTCATGAAGACACGATGATGGAGATCATGGTGTCATGCCGGTGACGATGGTGTTCATGCCGCGCCTCGAAGATGGAGATCAAAGGCGCAAGATGATATTGGCCATATCATGTCACTTTATGATTTGCATGTGATGTTTGTCATGTTTACATCTTATTTGCTTAGAACGACGGTAGCATAAATAAGATGATCCCTCACTAAAATTTCAAGAAAGTGTTCCCCCTAACTGTGCACCGTTGCGAAGGTTCGTTGTTTCGAAGCACCACGTGATGATCGGGTGTGATAGATTCTAACGTTCGAATACAACGGGTGTAAGCCAGATTTACACATGCAAAACACTTAGGTTGACTTGACGAGCCTAGCATGTACAGACATGGCCTCGGAACACGAGAGACCGAAAGGTCGAACATGAGTCGTATTGTAGATACGATCAACATGGAGATGTTCACCGTTGATGACTAGTCCGTCTCACGTGATGATCGGACACGACCTAGTCAATTCAGATCATGTATCACTTAGATGACTAGAGGGATGTCTATCTAAGTGGGAGTTCATTGAATAATTTGATTAGATGAACTTAATTATCATGAACATAGTCTAAATTGTCTTTGCAAATTATGTTGTGGATTAATAGCTCGCGCTTTAGCTCTTTGTTTTATTACGTTCCTAGATAAAGACTAAGTTGAAAGATATTGTAAGCAATTGCGCGGACTAGGGCCGTAGTCTGAGGATTGTCCTCACTGCTACACAGAAGGCTTCTGTCCTTGATGCACCGCTCGGTGTGCCAACCCCTCTGGTGTCGTCTGTGGATGTTGTGAACATCTGGTAGACATGTTTTGATGACTACCTGATAGTTTAGTGCGCCATGCTTTACGGCTTAGAGTCGGGGCTGCAAAAGCGTTTTGAACGCCATAGAACATATGAGATGTTCGAAGAGCTGAAATTGGTATTTCAGGCTCATGCCCGTGTTGAGAGGTTGAGACCTCTAACAAGACCTTTGCCTACAAGATGGAGGAGAATAGCTCAGCCAGTGAGCATGTGCTCAGAATGTCTGGGTACTTCAATCACTTGAATCAAGTGGGAGTTAATCTTCCAGATAAGAGAGTGATTGACAAAAGTTCTCCAGTCGCTATCACCAAGCTACTAGAGTTTCATGATGAACTATAACATGCAAGGGAAGATAATCCCGGAGCTGTTCGTCGTGCTTAAGGCCGTAAAGGTAGAAATCAAGAAGGAGCATCAAGTGTTGATGGTTAACAAGAGCACTGGTTTTAAAGAAGGGCAAGGGCAATAAGGGAAACTTCTTGAATGGCAAGCCAGTTGCCGCTCCAGTGAAGAAACCCAGGAACCCAAACCCGAGACAAAGTGCTTCTATTAGGGAACGGTTACTCGTAGCGGAACTGCCTCAAATACTTGGTAGATAAGAAGGCTGTCAACTTCAACAAAAGTATATTTGATATATGTGTGTTATTGATGTGTACCTTACTAGTACTCCTAGTAGCACCTGGGTATTAGATACCAGTTCAGTTGCTAATATTGGTAACTCGAAACAAAAGCTACGGAACTAACAAAGACTAGCTAAGGGCAAGGTGACGATGTGTGTTGGAAGTGTTTCCAAGTTTGATGTGATCACCATCGCACGCTCCCTCTACCTTTGGGATTAGTGTTGAACCTAGATAAATGTTGTTTGCATTGGTGTTTGCGTTGAGCATGAACATGATTAGATCATGTTTATTGCAATACGGTTATTCATTTAAGTCAGAGAATAATGGTTATTCTGTTTACATGAATAATACCTTCTATGGTCATGCACCCAATGTGAATGGTTTATTGAATCCCGGTCGTAGTTATACACATGTTCATAACATTGATGCCAAAAGATGTAGAGTTGATAATGATAGTACCACTTTCATGTGGCACTGCCGCTTAGGTCATATTGGTGTAAAGCGCATGAAAGAACCTCCATGCTAATGGACTTTTGAAGTCACTTGATTTTGAATCACTTGACACATGCGAACCATGCCTCTTTGGCAAGATGACTAAAACCCCGTTCTTTGGAACAATGGAACGGGCAAGTGACTTGTTGAAAATCATACATGCTGATGTGTGCGGTCCATTGAGTGTTGACGCGCGTGGTGGATATCGTTATATTCTCACCTTCATCGGTGAATTGAATAGATATGGGTATGTTTACTTAATGAAGCATAAGTCTGAAATGTCTGAAAAGTTCAAGCAATTTCAAAGTGAAGTTGAGAATCATCGTAACAAGAAGATCAAGTTCCTTCGATCTGATCAAAAGGAAAGTATCTGAGTTATGAGTTTGGCAATCACTAAAGACAAGGTGGAATCGTTTCATAGTTGACGCCACCTGGAACACCATAGCATGATGGTGTGTCCGAACATCATAATCGAACCTTATTGGATATGGTGTATGATGTCTCTTACCAATCTACCGCTATTTTGGGGTTATGCGTTAAAAACAATTACATTCACTTTAAATAGGACACCATCTAAGTCCGTGGAGACGACACCGTGTGAACTATGGTTTGGCAAGAAACCAAACTTGTTGTTTCTTAAGGTTTGTGGCTACGATGCTTATGTCGATAGGCTTCGGTCGGAAAAGCTCGAACCCAAAGCGGAAAATTGTATCTTCATAGAATACCCAAACAAGAAGATTGGGTATACCTTCTATCTCAGATCTGAGGGCAAAGTGTTTGTCGCTAAGAACAAGTCCTTTCTCGAGAAAGAGTTTCTCTCGAAAGAATTGAGTGGGAGGAAGATAGAACTTGATGAGGTTGTTGAACCTTCACTTCAACCAGAGAGTAGCGCAGCATAGAAAGATGTTTCTGTGGCAACTATGTCAGTTGAAGAGAAAGCTAATGATGATGATCATGAAGCTTCAGATCAAATTACTATCGAATCTCGTAGGTCGACAAGGGTGTGTACAACTTCTCAGTGGTAACCCTGTCTTAAAGGTCATGTTGTTGGACAACAATGAGCCTATGAGCTATGAAGAAGCGATGGTGGGCCCGGATTCCAACAAATGGCTAGAATCCATGAAATCCGAGATAGGATCCATGTATGAGAACAAAGTATGGACTTTGGTGGACTTGCCCGATGAACGTCAAGCCATTGAAAATAAATGGATCTTTAAGAAGAAGACAGACGCTGATGGTAATGTCACTATCTGTGAAGCTCGACTTATCTCAAAGAAGTTTCCGACAAGTTCAAGGAGTTGACTATGATGAGACTCTCTCAATCATAGTGATGCTAAAGTCTATTAGAACTATGTTAGCAGTTGCTGCATTTTCATTTACAAAATCGGGCAGATGGATGTCAAAACAAAGTTTCCTTGACGGTTTCCGTGAGGAAAGGTTGTATGTGATACAACCAAAAGGTTTTTGTCAATCCTAAGGATGCTAAAAGGTATGCAAACTCCAATGATCCTTCTATGGACTGGAGCAAGCATCTTGGAGTTGGAACATACACTTTGATGAGGCGACCAAAGCATTTGGGTTTATACAAAGTTTGCAAGAAACTTGTATTTGAACAAAGTGAGTGGGAGCAGTACAACATTTCTGATAGGTATATATGGATGACATATTGTTGATCGGAAATGATGTAGAATTTCTAGAAAGCATAAAGGGTTGTTTGAATGGAGTTTTTCAAAGGAAGACCTGTGTAAAACTGCTTACATGTTGGGTATTAAGATCTATAGAGATAGATCAAGACGCCTGATAAGACTTTCACAGAGCACATACCTTGACATGATCTTGAAGGAGTTCAAGATGGACCAGTCAAAGAAGGAGTTTTTGCCTGAGTTGTGAGGTGTGAAGTTAAGACTTGAAGCTCGATCACGACAGAAGAAAGAGAAAGGACGAAAGTCGTTCCCTATGCCCTAGCCATAGGCTCTATACGATATGGCATGCTGTGTACCGCGATGTGCCTTGCCACGTGTTTGGCAAGGGGGTACAAGAGTGATCCAGGAGTGGATCATTGGACAACGACCAAAATTGTCCGTAGGAATAAGGAAATGTTTCTCGGTTATGGAGGTGATAAAGAGTTCGGCGTAAAGGGTTACGTCGATGCAAGCTTTAACACCTATCCGGATGACTCTGATTAGCAAACCGGATACGTATAGTGGAGCAACCATTTGGAATAGCTCCAACTGGATCATAGTAGCAACATCTACAATATGAAATAGAGATTTGCGAAGAACACACGGATCCGAATGTTGCAGACCCGTTGACTGACACCTCTCTCATAAGCATAACATGATCAAACCCTAGAATTCATTGAGTGTTAATCACATGGTGATGTGAACTAGATTATTGATTCTAGTAAACTCTTTGGGTATTAGTCACATGGCGATGTGAACTATGAGTGTTAATCACATGGCGATGTGAACTAGATTATTGACTCTAGTGCAAGTGGGAGACTGTTGGAAATATGCCCTAGAGGCAATAATAAAATGGTTATTATTATATTTCCTTGTTCATGATAATTGTCTATTGTTCATGATAGAATTGTATTAACCGGAAACCGTAATACATGTGTGAATACATAGACCACAACATGTCCCTGGTAAGCCTCTAGTTGACTAGCACGTTGATCAATAGATGGTTACGGTTTCCTGACCATGGACATTGGATGTCATTGATAACGGGATCACATCATTAGGAGAATGATGTGATGGACAAGACCCAATCCTAAGCGTAGCACAAGATCATGTAGTTCGTTTGCTAAAGCTTTTCTAATGTCAAGTATCATTTCCTTAGACCATGAGATTGTGCAACTCCCGGATACCGTAGGAATGCTTTGGGTGGACCAAACGTCACAACGTAACTGGGTGGCTATAAAGGTGCACTACAGGTATCTCCGAAAGTGTCTATTGGGTTGGCACGAATCGAGACTGGGATCTGTCACTCCGTATGACGGAGAGGTATCTCTAGGCCCACTCGGTAATGCATCATCATAATGATCTCAATGTGACTAAGGAGTTAGCCACGGGATCATGCGTTACGGAACGAGTAAAGAGACTTGCCAGTAACGAGATTGAACGAGGTATGGGGATACCGGCGATCGAATCTCGGGCAAGTGACATACCGATAGGCAAAGGGAATTGCATACATGATTGATTAAATCCTTGACATCGTGGTTCATCCGATGAGATCATCGTGGAACATGTAGGAGCCAACATGGGTATCCAGATCCCACTGTTGGTTATTGGCCGGAGAGATGTCTCGGTCATGTCTACATTGTTCCCGAACCCGTAGTGTCTACACACTTAAGGTTCGGTGACGCTAGAGTTGTTATGGGAAATAGTATGTGGTTACCGAAGGTTGTTCGGAGTCCCGGATGAGATCCCAGACGTCACGAGGAGTTCCGGAATGGTCCGGAGGTGAAGATCAATATATTGGACGAAGGGTATTGTAGTTCGGAATTGTTCCGGGGGTACCGGGTGACGACCAGCGTGTCCGAAAGGGGTTTTGGAGGCCCCGGCAAGCGTTGGGGGGCCTTATGGGCCAAGGGGAGGGGGCACATCAGCCCACTAAGGGGCTGAGCGCCCCTCCCACCCCATCTCACGTAACCTGGAGAGATGGGGGCGCCTCCCCTAGGGAACCCTAGGGCGCCTCCTCCACCCCTTCCCCTTATATGTAGTGAGGGAGAGAGAGGGCAGCCACACACCCTCCCCTGGCGCAGCCCCTCCCCCTCTCCTACGCCTCCTCCTCCTCCGTAGCGCTTGGCTAAGCCCTGCCGGAGAACCACGAGCCCCATCACCACCATGTCGTTGTGCTGTCGGAGTTCTCCCTCAACTTCACCTCTCCCCTTGCTGGATCAAGAAGTAGGAGACGTTCCCGGACTGTACGTGTGTTGAACGCGGAGGCGCCGTTGTTTGGTGCTTAGATCAGAATCGACCGCAATCTGAATCGCTACTTGTACGACTCCACCAACCGCGCTCTTGTAACGCTTCCGCTTAGCGATCTTCAAGGGTATGAAGATGCACACTCTCTCTCTTGTTGCTAGTATCTCCTAAATTGATATTGGTGACATGTAGGAATTTTTTTGAATTGTTGCTACGTTCCCCAACAGTTGGTATGTATAAGAGCTGCAACAGTTGGTATGTATAAGAGCTGAAACATCAATAAGGATATGAGATTCTCTGTTGAATGTTTGGTTCAATAGCCTTAATGAATGTTCTGAAGAAGCCGAATGATCCGTCACTGTTATATCACACTTGCTGCGAGACACACGGTAACCTCGCCTATGGGGATCGCTGAAGTTGGATAGCCCAAGAAGCGACTTTGGGAAGCTTCTAAAGGCCGATTCACGGAACCTTATGCCTATTTTTTTCTTCATCTTGTATGTGATTTTCCTTATGATTTTTTGATTTCCTTTCTCTCTTTTTCCTGTTAGTTTATTTCCATTTTTCAAATACATGTTGAATATTTTTAGATACACATTGAAAATTTCTAAATATATATTGAATATTTGTCCAAATACTTGATGAAAACTTGTAACCTGAACATTGAACATTTTCTATGCATACTGAACATTTGTAAATACACATTGAAGATTTCAAAAAGGTCATAAACATATTTTTAAAATTTTGCAAACATTACTAATTTGTTATAACGGTTTTAATGACATGGACATTTTTATAAGTCATGAATAGTATTCTAAAATTGCAAGAATAAATGTTTTGTTCCATGAACTTGTTTATTAAATGTCATGAAATATATGCTGAAACACGCGAACATTCATTAAATGTGATGAAAAAAATTTGAATGGTAAAAATATTTTCTACTAAGTACAGGAGCAGTTTTCTTAACATTGCACAAACAAACGTGTACATTGCAAAAATATTGCTTTAATGTGCGGTGATCTTTTTGAAATACAAGTAAATTAATCTTTATATAATCTTATAATACATAATTTCGAAATATAAAGAAATTTATAAAAATAAAAATTAAGGGAAAAATAAAAGAAATATACTACGAACTATTCTAATGGCCAGAATAACCAAAGGGTGGGCCCACTATAAAGTCGGTTGAGGCGTCTCGGGCGGATCCTATTTCATAGAGCAACTAGTTAACGAGCGCTCCTTCAGAAGCCTCGCAACGATCCGCGCCACTTGGTGCGCTCTCAACCATTCGCCACGTGTCGCGCTCCGGCCGCTCCCTTCAGATTTTATTTTTATTTTTATTTTTTCGCACGCGTTTTTGGCTTTTTAAACGGTTTTTCCCTTTTTTCGACGTTCTGGTTTTCTACCGATCTTCCTTACCTTTTCGACAAAAAAAATATTTTTTGAAAAAAAAATTGCGCGGAAAAGCACATTTTCTTCTTTCCCTTTCACGAGAGTCATAGTTTTGCTTCCGCAAGTTTTGCTTTCACGAGAGTCACGGTTGTGCCTCTCGAAAACGAAAAAAAACGTATTTTCTGTTTTTTTTCCTTCCGCGAGAGTCATGGTTTTGTTTCCGCGAGAGGCACGGGTGTGCTTTCGCGAGAGTCACGGCCGTGCCTCTCGAAAAAGGAAAAAAACACGTTTTCAGTTTTTTTTCCTTTCGTGAGAGTCACGGTTTTGCTTCCGCGAGAGGCACTGGTGTGCTTTCACGAGAGTCACGACTGTGCTTCTCGGAAATGAAAAAAAACACGTTTTCTGTTTTTTTCTTTCGCGAGAGTCACGGCCGTGCCTCTCGGAAACGAAAAAAACACGTTTCCTGTTTTTTTCCTTTCGCGAGAGTCACGGTTTTGCTTCCGCGAGAGGCACGGTTGTGCTTTCACGAGAGTCACGTCCGTGCCTCTCGAAAACGAAAAAAACGCGCTTTCTATTTTTTTCCTTTCGTGAGAGTCACGGTTTTGTTTCCGCGAGAGGCACGGTTGTGCTTTCGCGAGAGTCACGGCCGTGCCTCCTCGAAAACGAAAAAAACATAATTTTTTCTTTCACGAGAGTCATAGTTTTGCTTACGTGAGATGCACAATTGTGTATTTGTGAGAGGCATGAGCGTGCCTCTTTCAAAAAGGGAGAAAACTCGTGCTCCCGGTTCGGTATTTTCATCCGGTTTTTTCATGAAAAAAGTTCGTCAAAACATATCAATATGGGATCTAGTTTTAACGATCTCGACGTGAGGAATCCAACGGTGAAAGGGTTCGAGATTTTGACGCACAGTCTGAGAGATAAAACATTTTAAATAAATGGATCTGGAAAAAAAAGAAAATTCTCAAGTTGCGACAAGTGACGCGCTACATGTGCGCCACTTATCGCAACCAGAAAAGTTGGAGTGATCTTTGCAACAAGTACTCTTCATCTAGTGATTTCGTCTATTCAACAACGCGTACAGTTAGCAAGGTACGCGCAGGGATATGCAAACGAAGCTGTTTGGCCTGCCCATTTTAAAGGGATAGCAGGTTCTAGAATCTTACCAAACCGGTTTTCTTTTTCCCATGTGTTACTCTGTGTTAATTGTTTTTCTAGTACTTCTTACTTTATATTCTACTCTCTTTCATGTTACAAATATGAGAAAGATTTCTATATAAATTTTTTTTTTGAAATTGTGAACATATTTTGCGAATATTGGGTGAACATATTTCAAATTTGTTAACATTTTTCGAAATCATGATTTTTATTGAATTCAAGAACATTTTTTGAAATTATTAATAGTTATTTTTGGAAATCATGGAATTTTTCCAATTTGCAAATTAACATTTTTTTGTTTCATAAAAGTTCTTGAATTCGTGTTTTTTTGACAAATTCCAGTTTTTTTGAAATCATGAACATATTTCAAAATGGCAAATACTTTATTGATTTCATGAACACTTCTAAATTTTTAACATTTTTCAAATCATGAAGTTTTTAAAGTCTTGAATATTTTCTTAACTTCATGAATATTTTGTGAGATAGCATTTATAGAAATACAGGAACAATTTTCAAATTCTAGAAATTATGGAAATTTATTCAGTTTCTTTTTATTCTTGATTCTTTTGATATTCATGATCTTTTTATGAAATGTAGAACGTTTTTTGTAATTCGGAATTTTGTTTTCATGTCCATTAATATTTTGAAAATTTTGAACATTGTTTCGAAGTTCAAAACTATTTTTGGAGTCCTGATTTTTTTTGAAGAAGCAACGTGACTGAAAAGAAAAAAAAGAGAAAGAATGAAAAAAAAGCAGGAGCGTCTAACCCTGCAATGGGCCGGCCCGAAGGATGCGCGTGGGCGAACGGGGGGATGGGGGGGGGGTGTCAAACTTTTTCTGTTGGTTTGATGAAGTTGAAGTGTTTCATCGACGTCATGGTGATGATTTTGTGATCCGACGTCTTCTAACAAAGATTGATGCAGCGAAGGTGTTTCCAAGAAATTTCATTGCAATTCTTAGTCAGAGGAGTTACTTTGTATTTTTTTTGAGATTTTAGATCCAAATTAGTGTACTTGCAATTGTTATGAGTATGAATAAAATTACAGGCGTTTCTAAAAAAAAGAATCGCTATCGTGTGCTTCGACTAGGAGCTTTCTCTGTCTGGTTTGAAGCGAGAGATGAATGCGCCTGGATCACCTAAAAAAATGCTCCTGCAAAGATCGCCTAGTTATATTGTTTTAGCGAGAAGCCGGGTACTGGTTTTGGGGCCGATTATGGTTACCAAAGGAATTCACTACTTAATGCATTTTGTGTCAAATAGGCGCCAAATCGCAGAGTGCGCATGTTCTGAAGCCATGGGCCTATGAATCCACTTTTTAAAAATGCATTTTAAAAATGTTAAAAGAAACTTTTACGCATATATCTGCGCAAACTGTGTGTGGGGTACAAAGTTTTGTGAAAAAAATATTTTTTTTGCCTCCACGAAAAAGATAAATTTCAGTGCTTCTAAATAGCGTTCCATGGCACATTTTTTCACTTTTTTGCACAGGCCAAAAAAGTTTGTTTTCCGTGAAATTTTCTGCGTGCACATAGAATGTGAAGATGTATGCGTGGAACTTTTTTCAGGATTTTTTGGTATTTATAATTCAGTTTTCTGAAGCGGAATCATATGCCCATGGGTTCATTCATGTACTTTCCCCGTATATAGATAGTAGTGCGAGCAACCAAAATGGGCCGGGCCATTGAGCTTTGCAATGGTTTTTTGGTTTTTGGAACCATCCGAAAGGTCTTGGTCTTTTTTATTGTTTTTTCCTATTTATTTTTTTCTGCTATTTGCATTCATGTTTTTTGTTTTTTGTTTCTTTTTATGATTTTTTCTCTCTTTCAGAAAGTTTTGTGAAATTTCAATTTTTTGTTTGGAGTTTCAAAACATGTTTGCATTGTTTAAAAATGGTTGTTGTTTCAATATCGTTTGGACTAATAAAAATGTTCTCATTTTCAAAATTTGTTTAGAAATTCAAATAATGTTTGGGATTTTCAAAAAAAACGCTTGTGTTTTTGGAAATTTTGTTTCAAATTTCACAAAATGTTTCGTTGTTCAATTTTTTTCGCAAATTATGTATATTTATGTTTAAAAAATGGTTCAGAAATTCCAAAACTAGAAAAGCTGTCGTTACAGCAACAAGTTGCTACAGTCCTAGCTTTTTGCAAGAGTGCCACTGGTTCGCTGTTTTTTTGTGGTAAAAAGTTCTAATATATTCATCATATTTCAAAGCAGTACTATAAAGAACACTAGAAGTAAAAATTATATCCATATCCATAGAGCACCTAGCAATCGTACAAGCACTGGAGCAAGTCAAAGGCGTGCCGCCGTCATCGCCCCTCACTCACTGGAGTCGGGCAAATCTTGTTGTGGTAGACAGTCGGGGAGTCGTCGTGTTAAGGCCCAATAGGACCAGCGCATCGGAACAACAGCCGCGGCCGATGAAGAGAAGTGATGACCCACACGTATAGGGGATCTATTGTAGTCCTTTCGATAAGTAAGAGTGTCTAACCCAACGAGGAGCAGAAGGAAATGATAAGCAGTTTTCAGTAAGGTATTCTCTGTAAGCACTGAAATTATCGGTAACACATAGTTTTGTGATAAGATAATTTATAACGGGTAACAAGTAATAAAAGTAAATAAGGTGCAACATGATGGCCCAATCCTTTTTGTAGCAAAGGACAAGTCTGGACAAACTCTTATATAAAGGAAAGCGCTCCCGAGGACACATGGGAATTATCGTCAAGCTAGTTTTCATCACGCTCATATGATTCGCATTCGGTACTTTGATAATTTGATATGTGGGTGAACCGGTGCTTGGGTACTGCCCTTTCTTGGACAGACATCCCACTTATGATTAACCTCTCTTGCAAGCATCCGCAACTACAACAGAAGTATTAAGATAAACCTAACCATAGCATGAAACATATGGATCCAAATCACCCCCTTATGAAGCAACGCATAAACTAGGGTTTAAACTTCTGTCACTCTAGCAACCCATCATCTACTTATTACTTCCCAATGCCCTCCTCTAGGCCCAAACAATGGTGAAGTGTCATATAGTCGACGTTCACATGACACCACTAGAGGAAAGACAACATACATCTAATCAAAATATCAAACGAATACCAAATTCACATCACTACTTATAGCAAGACTGCTCCTATGTCCTCAGGAACAAACATAACTACTCACAAATCATATTCATGTTCATAATCAGAGGGGTATTACTATGCATAAAGGATATGAATATATGAGCTTTCACCGAATAAACCAACTAGCATCAACTACAAAGAGTAATCAACACTACTAGCAACCCACAGGCTTTGGGACAAAGATTGGATACAAGAGATGAACTAGGGTTTGAGATGAGATGGTGCTGGTGAAGATGTTGATGGAGATTGACCCCCTCCTGATGAGAGGATCGATGGTGATGACGATGGTGATGATTTCCCCCTCCCGAAGGGAAGTTTCCCCGGCAGAACAGCTCCGCCGGAGCCCTAGATTGGTTCTGCCAAGGTTCCGCCTCGTGGCGGCGGAGTTTCGTCCCATGAGCTTGCTTATGATTTTTTCCTCGACGAAAGACTCCATATAGCCAAAGATCGGCATCAGAGGGATGCCAGGGGGCCCACGAGGTAGGGGGTGCGCCCAGGGGGGTAGGTCGCGCCCCCCACCCTCGTGGACGGTGGGTGGCCCCCCTCTGGTACTTCTTTCGCCCAATATTTTTTATATATTCCGTAAACTTGCTCCCGTGAAGTTTCAGGACTTTTGGAGTTTTGCAGAATAGGTCTCTAATATTTGCTCATTTTCCAGCCCAGAATTCCAGCTGCCGACATTCCCCCTCTTCATGTAAACCTTGTAAAATAAGAGAGAATAGGCATAAGTATTGTGACATAATGTGTAGTAACAGTCCATAATGCGATAAATATCGATATAAAAGCATGATGCAAAATGGACGTATCAACTCCCCCAAGCTTAGACCTCGCTTGTCCTCAGGCGAAAGCCGATATCGAAATATGTTCACATGTTTAGAGATACAGGTGTCGATAAAATAAAATACGGACATGAGGGCATCATGATCATTCTTATAACTTCAACATATATAAATATTGTCATATAATTTCTTATGCTAAAGTAACAATTCATTCACAATTTCAAGTATGAATCATAAACTTCATTGAGAACCAACAAACTATAATCCCAGACATTGAAGCAATTGCAATTTATCATAACATCAGAAAGAGTCAATATAAGAGCTTTTCAGCAAGTCCACATACTCAACTATCATTTAGTCTTTCACAATTGCTAACACTCACGCCATATTTATGGTTATGAAGTTTTAATCGGACACAGAGAAAGATAGAAGCTTATAGTTTTGCCTCCCAACCTTTTACCTCAAGGGTAATGTCAACAATAATTTAGGATAGTAAAACTGAGCCACTTTGCTGGCCTCTCATGCCTCCATTCTCCTGGGCCGTTCGATCATGTTTTCTGATCGTCATCTACCGTCGAGTCCTCGTTTGAGTCGAAGCTATAACGTCTTGGGCCGGCTATCCATTAAACCGCTACTCCGGTAGAAAAATCGAAGGTTTCTGGTTAACTGGGCCATCTACGCAACCCATTTAGCCTCGTGCCCTCGAAAAAAGATACCTCAGCCACTCGCCGCAGAAAAAAGAAGGAAATCGACGCATCGCCTCTCCAATCTCCATCGCCATTCGCATCCCCTCCGTTTCATCTTTTTTCTCGCGATCTTTGGGGTAAGACCCTAGACATACTTTTGCAGCGGCACGGCCCTTGCAATGCGCGTCCGCGCCACCGCAGTAGCCATGTCCGGCGAGGAGCCCAATCTCGGCAATTGCATTGCCTGCATCAAGTACCTGAAGTCGCAGGAGCCATCACAGACCGGGTTGAGGGGCTGAAGAGGGGCCGACCCCGGGTCATCGGGCACCTCTCCCGACCTCTCCCGATCCCTCTCCTTTCGTGAGCCCTAGGTGGCGGAGTTCGTCGCTGTATGAGGGGATCGATGGGAAGTAATCACTCTTCACGGCGGATGATGTGCGCCCCTCGCCGGTGGGGATTATTGGATAGTTTCCTCTCTGTTTCCATCCTTCGCTGCCTCGGTACAGGTACGTTATTATGTACCACAAATCTTTCATGGTTTCGATGATTTTAAGGTCTGGTCTCCCAGTTTTCCCTGGAATTTCTTAGAAAGAATCGGGATGCGTACCACGAATCCGATGTATTGTTGATTATGTTTATTCTTGGGTTCACGAGAATAAGGTTGGGAACATAATCTTTGACTTTCTCATGAAGGAAATTGAAGCGTTAGCTGGTTGATATGGATCCACCATGCGAAGAGCTTCTCCTGATGTGGCGGCCATGTGTGATTATCGATTACACATCATGTTTTGTCACCCAATATGACTGGTTTCAATCCTTTATTCTTTGTTTTTTCTACAAACCTAGGTTCACAACTCTTGCTCATCTGTTCCTTCCGGCTGGGCGTCCTTAGCGCAAACAGGAATCAACAATGATGATATTGTTAGCTCGGCCACCAAGTAGTTGCATTAGTTAAATCAAGTGCTTCACAAAATCCCTGTAAGAAGATGGTGCTTCGCAAAATTCATGTCTGTCTTTCTGATGCACTTGCAGTGATACTATTTTTTGTCACCCTATAGTCCTATACTACAGAAGTGCAGCAAAAGCATCCATCTACTCAAGGTGTAATACAAGAAGATCTAAGATGCTTGCACTGCTAATTTATTATTGTTGGGGAACGTTGCAGAAAACAAAATTTTTCCTACGGTTTCACCAAGATCCATCTATGAGTTCATCTAGCAACGAGTGATCGGATTGCATCTACATACCTTTGTAGATCACGCGTGGAAGCGTTCAAAGAACGGGGATGAGGAAGTCGTACTCGACGTGATCCAAATCACCGGAGATCCTAGCGCCGAACGGACGGCACCTCCGCGTTCAACACACGTACAGTCAGCGTGACGTCTCCTCCTTATTGATCCAGCAAGGGGGAAGGAGAGGTTGATGAAGATCCAGCAGCACGACGGCGTGGTGGTGGATGCAGGGGTCACCGCAGCAGGGCTTCGCCGTTCTACTACGAGAGGGAGAGGTGTTGCAGGGGAGAGGGAGGCGCCAAAACTCAAGGATGCGGCTGCCCCCTCCCTCCCCCCCTTTATATAGGCCCCTTAGGGGGTGCGCCGGCCCTAGGAGATGGGATCTCCTAGGGGGGCGGCGGCCAAGGGGTGGAGTGCCCCCCAAGCCAGGTGGGGCGCCTTCCCACCCTAGGGTTCCCAACCCTAGGCGCATGGGGTGGGCCAAGGGGGGCGCACCAGCCCACTATGGGCTGGTTCCCCTCCCCACTTTGGCCCATGGGGCCCTCCGGGATGGGTGGCCCCACCCGGTGGACCCCCGGGACCCTTCCGGTGGTCCCGGTACAATACCGGTGACCCCCGAAACTCTCCCGATGGCCGAAACTGCACTTCCTATATATAATTCTTCACCTCCGGACCATTCCGGAACTCCTCGTGACATCCATGATCTCATCCGGGACTCAGAACAACTTTCGGGTTACTGCATATTCATATCTTTACAACCCTAGCGTCACCGAACCTTAAGTGTGTAGACCCTACGGGTGGAGACATGTAGACATGACCGAGATGGCTCTCCGGTCAATAACCAACAGCGGGATCTGGATACCCATGTTGGCTCCCACATGCTCCTCGATGATCTCATCGGATGAACCACGATGTCGAGGATTCAAGCAACCCCGTATACAATTCCCTTTGTCAATCGGTACGTTACTTGCCCGAGATTAGATCTTCGGTATCCCAATACCTCGTTCAATCTCGTTACCGGCAAGTCACTTTACTCGTACCGTAATGCATGATCCCATGACCAGACATTTGGTCACTTTGAGCTCATTGTGATGATGCATTACCGAGTGGGCCCAGAGATACCTCTCCGTCATACGGAGTGACAAATCCCAGTCTTGATCCGTGTCAACCCAACAGACACTTCCGGAGATACCCGTAGTATACCTTTATAGTCACCCAGTTACGTTCTGACGTTTGGTACACCCAAAGCACTCCTACGGTATCCGGGAGTTACACGATCTCATGGTCTAAGGAAAAGATACTTGACATTGGAAAAACTCTAGCAAACGAACTATACGATCTTGTGCTATGTTTAGGATTGGGTCTTGTCCATCACATCATTCTCCTAATGATGTGATCTCGTTATCAATGACATCCAATGTCCATAGTCAGGAAACCATGACTATCTGTTGATCAACGAGCTAGTCAACTAGAGGCTTACTAGGGACATGTTGGTGTCTATGTATTCACACATGTATTATGATTTCCGGATAACACAATTATAGCATGAATAAAAGACAATTATCATGAACAAGGAAATATAATAATAATCCTTTTATTATTGCCTCTAGGGCATATTTCCAACAATTATGCATATTGTGGTCAAAGTTTGTTTCTCTGAACTCCTTATATTTTTTTTCAAATAAACTACCAAGGAAGGTGATGTTATCTTATAGAGCAACTATAAATTGTTTTAGTTGGGACCATATTTCTGTATTGATACCTTGGTTGACTGCTTCACCAATTTAAGACATTAGGTTGCTTCACTGTGAGCAAGTTGCCTTGCATGTTCTACTTGAGCGATTATTTCACAACCTGCCACAATTTTATAGTGTGTTTGAACATGATTTTTCGCTTAAGAAAATGCCCTTCTTATTGTAATCATATGTAATGAACCAGAGAAGAGCACCTCAAATCTGATTTAGCACAAATTCAATCCAACTGATTTGATCGTGCATTTTATGATGATTTTTAGCTTAAGAAACTTTTGCTTCTTTTGTAGATCATACATAGTTATTCAACCATAGAATAGCTCCTCAAATCTGAGTTAGCATACATTCAATCTGGCTGGCAAACAAATCAGAAGAAAGCAAGAAATGGTCAATGATAAATGATATTGACTTTTTAGAGTCCATCAGGAAACTTTGGAATTGTTCATCTCCAGTTTCTATGAATAAGCCGACATGTTTTATTAAAACCGTTCCTTTCGACCATCCATATTTGAAGTATATTTATAGACTTGATCAGATTACCGCTTTCTTTATAACCTATCTCATGTAACCTGTATGTTTGCTTGTTCATGGCAAATACTATAGGCATGTTGAGAACTATTGCTACTCACCTAAGTGATGCATCGTTTTTTCATTCATGTTGAATGATGAATTGATACAGTTTTGAGATGAAAAGTTATGGCACTGGTAAACATAACACTTCTTTCCAATTCAGTCATCGAGCACTTGATATACTTTTGGACTCTGCTACCATTATGAAAACAGACACGTGCAACAACACACCATCTTGGGTAAATGCCTATGCTAATTTGCTCTTAGTTAGATTTGTGTTTTTCATTTTGTTTAATTATAGCTTGAATCAAACAACGATAGTAGATTAGGTGAATGATTTCCTTCAGATATAGTGGTTTTGTAGATTCAGTATGTTACACATGGTACTTGATAGCGCACCGACTATTTTGATACATCAACTGTTGGATGAGAAATCTACGCCATATATATCCGGTTTGAACTGATTGTATTCTATTCCAAAAATTACCAGACATATGTTCCCAAATAATGACACTGTTTAAAAAAATTGCATTGTTCTTCAAACTAATTATCGTTATGTTCTTTAATATGAAATGGCATTTGAAGAATGCCTTTCTAACCTCCGACCCATATATTTGTTGAAATCACTACCATCCCATTGGAAAAACTGGATGGCTGCCATTGTGCATCATTAGGTTCCTCACCACAATAAATTAGATAACATCATTTTTTTCTAGGGTTAAATAAATAAAATCTAAAAATAAAGATAAGAAATTAGAGAAGAGATAAGGTTTGAGCTGGGGTCCATGGGACAATGCAAAAAACTAAGTCCCATAACAAGCCCAGTGAATATGATGGAACATTCATACCGCATTCTCACCTTGAAAAGAAACTTGAACTCCATGTTTTAGAAAACATTCTAACACTACAATATAAAATTCAAAATCGACGGGCGCGGCAACGCGCGCCATCGATGATCTAGTAGTTCATGAAAACTCACATCCAATTAGCTATATATATCAGGATCTTTCCAACACATTGTGCTTGCCAAAGGATAAAATGTAAAAAGGAAAGGTGAAGATCACCATGACTCTTGCATGAAGTATAAGACAAGAATAAAAGATAGGCCCTTCGCAGAGGGAAGCAGAGGTTGTCATGTGCTTTTATGGTTGGATGCACAAAATCTTAATGCGAAAGAACGTCACTTTATATTGCCACTTGTGATATGGACCTTTATTATGCAGTCCGTCGCTTTTATTTCTTCCACATCACAAGATCGTATAAAGCTTATTTTCTCCACACTAATAAATCATACATATTTAGAGAGCAATTTTTATTGCTTGCAACGATGACAACTTACTTGAAGGATCTTACTCAATCCATAGGTAGATATGGTGGACTCTCATGGCAAAACTGGGTTTAAGGATATTTGGAAGCACAAGTAGTATCTCTACTTGGTGCAAAGAATTTGGCTAGCATGAGAGGGTAAGGCAGGCTCAACATGTTGGATGATCCATGACAATATAATTTATTTCAGATATAAGAAAACATAACCCATAACGTTGTCTTCCTTGTCCAACATCAACTCTTTAACATGTCATATTTTAATGAGTGCTCACAATCATAAAAGATGTCCAAGATAGTGTATTTATATGTGAAAACCTCTCTTTCTTTATTACTTCCTATTAATTGCAACGATGACCAAAACTATGTTTGTCAACTCTCAACAACTTTTATTCATCATACTCTTTATATGTGAAGTCATTACTCTCCATAAGATCCATATAATCCCTTTATTTCTTTTTATTCTTTCTCTTTTATTTTATTCCCACAAGATTATAGCAAGATAATCAAACCCTTGACTCAATACTAATCTTTATTATATATAGCTCACGAACTTGATTACATAGAAGGATCATAAATCAAAACTCAAAACTAGATCATACTAAAACTTTATTCTACTAGATCAAGATATTACCAAAAGGATCGAACTAAGAAAAATGGTAAAGATAAAAGTGTGATGGTGATACGATACAGGGGCACTCCCCCAAGCTTGGCAGTTGCCAAGGGGAGTGCCCATACCCATGTGTTTATGTCTCCTTCCTCGGAGGTGGTGATGATGGAGTTTTTGATGATGTGGGCTTGTCGTCCATCTTCCAAGGCATAGGCTCACCATCATAGAAGGATGATCGAGTCTCCATGATCCTCAAATCTGCAGCCAAAATCACCCTCTTGAATCTATATTCATACTCACAGTTTTGGTTTTGCAGGTCATAGATCTAGGCTTGGAGGCGCTCAATTTTCTCGTGAAGCTTGAAGATGGCATCCCAAATGTTCTTGTCATCCAGCTCGTGTTTGTTGGTGAACTCTGTGATCATTATATGATTGGAGTTGAGTCCATGTTCCACCATCTCCTGGCACTTGAAAACTTGTTGCTCCATGGCCTCGAGCCTTGTCTCCACGCTTCCGGTCCTCCTTGGTCCCTCAACATCGCAGATGTGGAGCAACCCCTCACGCATCTCAATGGTTTGAGGGTGTTGCAGCACCTCCGCGAGGTAGGGGTAGATGACCTTCTCGAAGAACTTGTCCTTGGGGAAACTTGAAGACGCCATGGTGATCTAGATCTGTCAGAAAACAGCTCAAAACAAAGACAAAAGATATTTGCGTGATACGGTGGTCAAAACCTTCGGGAGATTATATAATGATTTTTTACCGACTAAAAGAAGTATCGTGCAAGAAAACGGAGTCCGGAGAGCACACGAGGTGCCCACGAGGCAGGGGGCATGCCCAGGGCGGTAGGGCGCACCCTCCACCCTCGTGGACGCCTCGTGTCCTTCCCGGACTGCTTCTTATTTTCCTATTTTCTTAAATATTCGAAAACGGAGAAAAATTGCTATTAGAACTGCTTTGGAGTTGGTTTACTTACCGTACCTCATACCTCTTCCTTTTCGGAGTCTGAAGCATTCTGGAAATTGTCACTTATGTATTCCTCCGGGGTTACGGTTTCAATAACATTAGTTTCAACATTTATAGGATTAACTGAGATATAATGTTTGATTCCTTGACCGTTCACCACCCTCGGATTTGTGCCTTCAAAGTTGTTGTTTTTTATGGCACCAGAACGATATACCTCCTCGATGACGTAAGGACCTTCCCATTTAGAGAGGAGTTTTCCTGCAAAAAATCTTAAACAAGAGTTGTATAATAATACATAATCACCTATATTAAACTCATGTTTTTGTATCCTTTTATCATGCCATCTTTTAACTTTTTCTTTAAACAGTTTGGCATTCTCGTAAGTCTGGGTTCTCCATTCATCAAGTGAGCTAATGTCAAAAAGCCTCTTCTCACTGGCTAGTTTGAAATCATAGTTGATCTCTTTAATGGCCCAAAATGCCTTATGTTCTAGTTCAAGAGGTAAGTGACATGCTTTTCCATAAACCATTTTATATGGAGACATACCCATAGGATTTTTATATGCAGTTCTATAAGCCCATAATGCATCATGAAGTTTCTTGGACCAATTCTTTCTAGATCTATTAACATTCTTTTGCAAAATTAATTTAAGCTCTCTATTACTCAATTCTACTTGACCACTAGACTGTGGGTGATATGGAGATGCAATTCTATGATTAACATCATACTTAGCAAGCATTTTACGGAAAGCACCATGAATAAAATGTGAACCACCATCAGTCATTAAATATCTAGGGACTCCAAACCTCAGAAAAATAACTTCTTTAAGCATCTTAATAGAGGTTTTATGATCAACACTACTAGTTGGAATAGCTTCTACCCACTTAGTAACGTAATCAACAACAACTAAAATATGTGTATACCCATTAGAGGAAGGAAACAGTCCCATATAATCAAAGCCCCAAACATCAAATGGTTCAATAACAAGTAAATAATTCATAGGCATTTCTTGACGTCTACTAATATTACCAATTCTTTGACATTCATCACAAGACAAAACAAACTTACGGGCATCCTTGAAGAGAGTAGGCCAACAAAAACTAGATTGCAATACCTTATGCGCAGTTCTATCTCCAGCATGGTGTCCTCCATAAGCCTCAGAGTGACACTTGCGTAGGATCTGTTCTTGTTCATGCTTAGGTACACAACATCTAATAACACCATCTACTCCTTCTTTATAAAGGTGTGGGTCATCCCAAAAGTAATGTCTTAAATTATAGAAGAACTTTTTCTTTTGCTGGTATGTGAAACTAGGTGGTATAAATTTAGCAACAATATAATTAGCATAATCAGCATACCATGGAGCAGTACGAGAAGCATTTATGACAGCTAGTTGTTCATTAGGAAAGCTATCATCAATAGGTAGTGGGTCATCAAGAACATTTTTAACCTAGACAAGTTGTCTGCAACGGGGTTCTCGGCTCACTTTCTATCAATAATTTGCAAATCAAATTCTTGTAGAAAGAGAACCCATCTAATAAGTATAGGTTTGGCATCTTTCTTTTCCATAAGATATTTAATAGCAGCATGATCAGTGTGAACAGTTACTTTAGAATCTACTATATAAGGTCTGAACTTGTCACGGGCAAATACAACTGCTAAAAACTCTTTTTCAGTAGTAGCATAATTTCTTTGAGCACTGCCTAGAGTTTTACTAGCATATTGGATAACATTTAATTTCTTATCAACTTTTTGTCCTAGAACAGCCCCTACACCATAATCACTAGCATCACACATAATTTAAAATGGTAAATTCCAATCAGGAGGCTGAACAATAGGTGCAGAAATCAAAGCTTTCTTAAGTATTTCAAATGCTTCTACACAATCATCATCAAAGACAAAAGGAACATCTTTTTGTAAGAGATTAGTCAGAGGCCTGGAGATTTTTGAGAAGTCTTTAATGAACCTCCTAAAAAACCGGCATGACCAAGAAAACTTCTTACACCTTTAATGTCCTTAGGACACGGCATCTTTTCAATAGCATCAACCTTAGCTTTATCCACTTCAATACCTCTTTCAGAAATTTTATGCCCCAAGACAATACCTTCATTAACCATAAAGTGGCACTTCTCCCAATTCAAGACAATATTAGTTTCTTCACGTCTCTGCAAAACTCGATCAAGGTTGCTTAAGCAATCATCAAAAGAAGTTTCGTGTATGGAGAAATCATCCATGAAAACCTCAACAATCTTTTCACAAAAGCCAGAGAATATAGCAGTCATACATCTTTGAAAGGTAGCAGGTGCATTGCATAAATCAAAAGGCATACGTCTATAAGCAAAGGTACCGAAAGGGCAAGTAAAAGTTGTCTTTTCTTGATCCTTTTTTGACACAAGTATTTGAGAGAACCCGAAATAACCATCTAGAAAGCAAAAATGTGTATGTTAGGATAATCTTTCTAGCATTTGATCAATAAAAGGTAAAGGGTAATGATCGTTTTTAGTAGCTTTATTTAATTTGCGGAAATCAATTACCATTCTATAACCTGTAACAATTCTTTGTGGGATCAATTCATCTTTATCATTAGGAACAACAGTAATACCTCCCTTCTTAGGGACACAATGGACAAGACTTACCCATTGACTATCAACAACGGGATAAATTATATCTGTCTCCAGAAGCTTTAGTATTTCTTTTCTTACCACTTCTTTCATTTTAGGATTTAACCGTCGTTGGTGATCAACAACCGGTTTTGCGTCTTTCTCCAATTTTATTTTGTGCTGGCATAGAGCAGGACTAATGCCCTTAAGATCATCAAGAGTATATACAATAGCAGCACGGTGCTTCTTTAGAGTTTTCAATAATTTATTTTCTTCATGCTCTGAAAGGTTAACACTAATAATAACATGATATATCTCTTTCTCACCAAGGTAAGCATATTTGAGAGTATCGGGTAAAGGTTTAAGCTCAAACACGGGGTCACCCTTGGGTGGAGGAGGATCCCCTAGAATTTCAACAAGCAAGTTGTGTTTCAAAATAGGTCCCCGTTTAAAGAACACTTCATCTATTTTCCTTCTTTCATTCATAAGCATATCATTTTCATGGTCTAGCAAATATTGTTCTAAAGGATCATTAGGAGGCACAGTAATAGAAGCAAGACCAATAATTTCATCTTTACTAGGCAATTCTTTATCATGGGGTTGTCTACGAAATTTAGCAAAATTAAACTCATGAGACATATCCCCCAAACCAATAGTAACAACATCTTTTTTGCAGTCTATCTTAGCATTAACAGTATTCAAGAAGGGTCTACCAAATATAATGGGACAAAAGTCATCTTGTGGGGAAACAAGAACAAGAAAATCAGCAAGATATTTAACTTTCCCACACAAAACTTCAACATCTCTAACAATCCCAACTGGTGAAATAGTGTCTCTATTGGCAAGCTTAATTGTAACATCAATTTCCTCTATCTCAGCAGGTGCAATATCATGCATAATTTCTTTGTATAAGGAATGAGGTATTGCACTTGCACTAGCAGCCACATCACATAAGCCATGATAGCAATGATCTCCTATTTTAACAGAAATAACAGGCATGCCTACAACAGGTCTATGTTTATTTTTAGTATCAGGTCTAGCAATTCTAGCAGCTTCATCATAGAAGTAAATGACATGCCCATCAATATTATCGGCCAAGAGATCTTTAACCATAACAACACTAGGTTCAACTTTAATTTGCTCAGAGGGAGTAGGTGTTCTAGTATTACTCTTACGAACCACAATTAAAGCTTTAGCATGATCCTTTATTCTAATAGGGAAAGGTGGTTTCTCAATATAAGCAGTAGGAACAACAAAATCATTATAAGTGATAGTCTTTTCTTCAACTTTAATAGGTGCAACTACTTTTACTTCAATGGGAGGATTATATTTAAACCACTTCTCCTTGGGGAGATCAACATGAGTAGAAAAGGATTCATAGAAAGAAGCTACTATCTCAGAGTCAAGTCCATATTTAGTGCTAAATTCATGGAAAGCATCGGTATCCATAACAGATTTAACACAATCAAACTTAGGTGTTATACCTGTTGGGATCTACGGTAGGGTGTGTCGACTGCAAATTAAAATTTCCTACGCGCAGAACAACCAAGAACATGCTACGGGAGATGGATCACAGTTCGTTACCACTAGACGCGCAATGTCGTGCAGTGGAAGAAGAGTTGGGGCAGCACGTCCGTGTGGATCATCTCCTCCTTGTCCAATCTCCCTTGTACAACCGGTGGTTGGTTCCCACGTACAGGCTCGCCGGAGCGGCGCAAGTGCACCGCCTCTAACGGTATCCGCGCATGCAGGAGGAACGTCGTGCGGCGGACTGCTAGGTCCGATCACACAACCGGCGGCGAGTGGAGGTGTCTATTCGCAACACATGCAAACCCTAGTGACAGCGCCGAAGCGATCAACCGCATGAGTGTGCGGCACCTCCACTATATATATAGGCGTCCGTCGCGGGCTCAACACTTGGGCCTTGCACGGACCCTAAGCCCATAAGTCTACTCGGCCACAATCCGCATACAGTTCGGATCACATCCGACCAGTGTCCTCGGATCCGACCTCGTAGGTTCCTTCCCTTAAGTGCGCGACCCCTTAGGTTCAAGTCGGCTTGGTCGCAGTTCGGATCACCTCCGAATTGCACGATTGGTAGCGGCCTCTAGCAAGGCATGCCGAACACCAAGCAGACTATGAAGCTGGTTAGCGAACCTGCACATCACACTTCCATTCCTTTTGCCACACGATATATGTTGTCGAGCTCAAGGCGAGTCTGTCATCCTTGTGCTAGCCCGACCTCTTTCTCGTTCCAGTGATGCCGACCACAAACCGGATTATCTCATAATCCTTGTCGCATGGCCATGCTTATCCTGGTCGGATCACACGAGGGGCCCAGAGTATATCTCTCCTGATCGGAGGGGCAAATCCCATCTTGCTCGACAACGTCTCGCAGCATGGTTCTGGATAAACCAGAAACCTACCTTTATAACTACCCAGTTATGGAGTAGCGTTTGGTCGGCCCAAAGCAAGTTTGTCACCATCCCGAGTACATGCGTCAGCTCAGGTCTTAGGACATAGAACATATGTTGTAGTAGAGACTCATAGATGACATATCTCTGCGTCTCATAGTTTGGTCTATCCGACTTGGACCTTATCTCGACTCGGATCCGACTACGTCGAATCCGACCAGATCCTTCCAAGTCCATATTATCCGGTTAGCATCCAATGCTCCATGGCTAGTGAGACCAAGCCATCGACCGTGTCATATGCTAGTCTAGTTGGCTGCACGTCCACACAGCCCTTTCGACTATGGACCTTTTAGGACAGTCATCATACAATGCATAGTCCCACAAACAAGTCACGTACTTGCTGATACACATCATTGATAATATCCAAGGACTATCTTTATTCATAAACACATAGGAAATATCATCATACATGATTGCCTCTAGGGCATATCTCCAACAATACCTGACTCCTTACCTTCGTCGAGATCCCAATCTTTAGAGTTGCATTTAATTCTTTCCAATAAATCCCATTTGAATTCAATAGTCTTCATCATAAAGAGCCAATACAAGAAGTATCGAGCATGGAGCGATTATCGAGAGAAAGCCGAGCATAAAATTTTTGAATAATAATTTCTCTTGAGAGCTCATGATTGAGGCATGAATATAACATTGACTTAAGCCTCCCCCAAGCTTGAGCGATGCTTTCTCCTTCGCGAGGCCAAAAATTATATATATAAGTACGATCACGATGAACAAGATGCATAGGATAAAACTTCTGATGAAATTCCAATTTCAATCGGTTGTAGTTCCATGATCCCATATCATCACATAGCCTAAACCATGTCAATGACTTTCCCTTCAAAGATAAATGGAAGACCTTCTTCTTGATAACATCCTCGGGCATACCTGCAAGCTTAAATAATCCACAAACTTTATCCACATAGATTAGGTGCAAATCGGGATGTAATGTTCCATCACCCGTGAAAAGATTAGCTAGCAGTTTCTCTATCATACCCGAAGGAATTTCAAAGTAAACATTTTCAGTAGGTTCAGTAGGTTGAGGACCAACTCTTTGCTCTACTGGTCGGGGTGAAGATACCCCGAACAAGCCCCTCAAAGGATTATGTTCCATAGTAACAAGTGACAGTAAATTTCAGCACACTATATAAATTTTTCCTTACCAAATTCCACCTACCAAAGGCGCTTCACTCCCCGGCAACAGTTCCAGAAAAGAGTCTTGATGACCCACAAGTATAGGGGATCTATCTAGTCCTTTCGACAAGTATAGGGGACACTACTAGCAACCCACAGGTACCAATCTAAGGCTTTGGGACAAAGATTGGATAGAAGAGATGAACTAGGGTTTGAGATGAGATGGTGCTGGTGAAGATGTTGATGGATATTAACCCCCTCCCGATGAGAGGATCGATAGTGATGACGATGGTGATGATTTCCCCCTCCCGGAGGGAAGTTTCCCCGGCAGAACAGCTCCGCCGGAGCCCTAGATTGGTTCTGCCAAGGTTCCGCCTCATGGCGGCAGAGTTTTGTCCCGTGAGCTTGCTTATGATTTTTTGCTCGACGAAAGACTCCATATAGCCAAAGATGGGCATCAGAGGGCTGCCAGGGGGCCCACGAGGCAAGGGGCGCGCCCAGGGGGTAGGGCGCGCCCCCACCCTCGTGGACGGTGGGTGGCCCCCCTCTGGTACTTCTTTCGCCCAATATTTTTTATATATTCTGAAACTTGCTCTCATGAAGTTTCAGGACTTTTGGAGTTGTGCAGAATAGGTCTCTAATATTTGCTCCTTTTCCAGCCTAGAATTCCAGCTGCCGACATTCCCCCTCTTCATGTAAACCTTGTAAAATAAGAGAGAATAAGCATAAGTATTGTGACATAATGTGTAGTAACAGCCCATAATACGATAAATATCGATATAAAAGCATGATGCGAAATGGACGTATCAAGAAGCGTAGATCATAAGGATCCAACCTGAATACACATGAGCACAGACGGACAAAGACTGGATCCACCAAAAACAAACGCCACCCTGAATCCCGTGAGATCCGTCGGAGATACCTCCACATGCCCTCCAATGGCGCTAGACGCAGCACCAGAGTGGGGGCTAGGCTGTGAGAACCTTATTTTAGCCACAGAAAAGCCACCGCCATCTCGTCTTCCCGAGCAGGGAAGAAACCCTAAACGGACACAAAAGAAGAACAAAAAACAAAGCATAAACCGATATGCGGCAGCGGGGCCGATGGGAGGCGCAAAATTCCTTGGCTGTTCTTGGATCCCCTCTCGGAGGGTCGATCGCCCTCACCGTGTTACCATTTTCAACTTTCCATGATGAACGGAATTTAGAGCTATGCTCCTTAATCTAAAGAAAAATATATATTTCAGATGCATTTTGTTTAGCCAAACGTAATCACGACAACACAAGTGCTCCAGTTACCGGCGGGGTGACGCCCCAACCAACCAACGAACCAAGCGCACGAGTGATTCATCGGACCTGAGCGCACGCAACCAACCGCCTCGCTTGCCACATGCAGCAACCAAGCTCGACCATGACCCCGAATCCTTCCAGAACATCCCCGTCCCATCCCGACATGCCTCTGAATCTTCCATGAAACCCATCCGACGACCTAGGAAACCTGGAGTCGCTAACGCAACCTGTGAGTTATCAGGCGACGGGTTAAAACTCCGTCGCGGAAAGGAGTTAAAATCGTTTGTATAGCACGTCGCTGCACAGTGTATGCCTCACTTGGACAACCTAACAAGGCCATCTCCCCTATCATCCAAAGGGTGAACATTTTTATTGGTTATAACTCATGTCATATATGCAACAACCTAGATGATTGTTCTCTTTGTTGTTTTCAGACAAGTAGTACATTGTAGATTTTGGCTATCCTAATAGAAAGGGTATAAGTACTACATTGTAGATACTGGCTATCCTAATAGAAAGGGGTATCTCGCACCCTACAAAGGAGAGATGTATCATGTCCCTAACTTCCATATAAATGTCCCACAGAAAACTTCTAGGGAGAAGGTCAACAAGATCTACTCGTCCAATCACGGTTGCATAGAGAGCCTTTGGATTGTTGAAGATGAAACGACAAATTCTTCTTAATATGCCAAGCCACTCCACTGAAACCCAGAAGATGATTGTTGTTGCTACTAGACGTTACACAATTTCCATGCCACTCATAGATATTTTTCATTTCTAAAATTTTATATTTAGTATCTGATTATTATCTTTCCTCATGCATTGTGTAGAAAATATCAAACAACATTATAGCATTTTGACATGATATTTAGTGAAACTATAATAGACACAAATCCCAAGTTATGTTTGCAGTTCATCATAGTGACAAAAATTAATCTATGAAGACTAACACTTTTTTTCCATTAATTTAATCTAGAAGGATTATGTAAATTGAAAATAAATAAATAAGAGGTGGTGCCTCAAAAAGGAAACAACTATGCCATAGTCCGTGTAAATATGCTTCAAATATAGTGAAATTGCATTTTCCACAACATATATTAAGTCATACAAAAATATCTTAGTATTTTTAGTTGTATCATTTTGTAGTTGTTAAGTACTCCCTCCGTCCCGGTTTAGAAGGCACAGTTAAATTTGCGTGTGTTTCCTCAATAGACAAGGTTTAGAGCGCATTGCATTTATTTCTAGTAGCTAATTAGTACTCCGATATACTATTTCTATATGCATGCGTAGTGTGAATACTATTTTTTAGCCCATCTCATAACCAATAGATAATCACCTAGGTCCTAGAGAATTTCCAAGCGCGCCTTCTAAACCGTGACGGAGGTAGTACAATAAAAAATTGTGCTAGTTGTGATCATATGTTAAGACTCACATTATAATTATAATGAAGTAAAAAAGTTTAGTCTAAATAAACGATAGCATGTATTTAAATTCGTCCGGAACCACAAGTTACATGACATGTTTTTTGTGCCGTCGCCATCATTAAAGTAGCCATCTTAGCGTGAGCACACACACTTTCATGAAGAACCAAATATTGTCAATGTAGGATCGGATGTCAGTAGTCAGAAGAGGTTGAATAACGACGTCGAAAATTTTACCCTCTTTAATATTTTTCCACAATAGTTATGGAAAACTAAGACGTTGATATGCACCGGAATTAAGAACTAATCGACAAAACAAACCGAAGTTTGTCATAAGTAATGAACAAATTAAAGTAGATTAAAAATATTCTGATGTTTCTTATACAAAGTAATAGGTCGAGTGATATAGAATCTGTTTTTTCCATCGTAAATCGGAAAACTGTCATCCTATATATAAATAATGCCATGAGAAAAAAAATTGTAAATTTATAGAAATGCCATACTCTAAAAAAATAATTGAAATTTGATATGATACTTTATAAAACTGCCATCATCTAGAGAAAACATTCAAAACATTTTACCTGACAAGTCCCTCCCCCCCGCCCCCTCAAATGACATGTAACTAAACATGAAAAATGACATCCTCTCGAAAATAAATGGCCACCCTCCTAATAATAATAATGCCATGTTATGAATAATAAAAATGACACGATCTCAAAAATAAAACTACCACCAGTTAATAATAAATCTGCCATCCTCCTAATAATAAAAATGTCATGCTTTTAATCATAAAAATGCCATCCACTTGAAAATAAAAATGCCATCCACTTGAAAAATAAAAATGCCATATTACAAATAAAAATGACATGCTCTTAATAATAAAACTGCCATCCTCTTAATGAAAAAAATGCCATGGCACTAATCCTATCTTCTATATCTAAATAGGAGACCCCACTACATGATTTCTCTCAACATTCAACTATGCCACATCAGTAGGCCCACCCCTTCTCCCCACTAACTTGCAGTTATTCCATGTCATTTTATTTTTTATTTTACTCTTACAATCAACTGTATATTTTTAGTCTGAACAGAGTTGCATCCATAACTTTCCAGCCTTAAAGGAATTAACATCCGTGGAAGCAAGCCCATCCTTTGGCCCATTCAGCTGCAGCTCGCATCCATCTCTTCTCCATGGTTCGTCTGCCCCATTCTCATTTTTCAATGGCATCACGTGAAGCTCTTTGGCTTCTATCTCATTTACTCCCATTTTCCTTTCCTCTTCTACAAACCGACGGGAGGCCACCTATTCGGTACCATATTATGCACTTGGTTTTCATGTTCATCTTCCAGCCACCTTCCGCTCGTGGTCCTGGATTACGACTCCTCCATACTCCTCGCCTCCTAGGCGCCCCGCCATGACCTAAAGACCTGCAACAGCACCCTGCCCTCCACTGCACTCCAAGGTAAGATGCAGCATCTTATCCCTTCTATTTTCTCCGGTTCCGAATTTCTCTTTGGACACTGTGATGTCCAGCATCTCTCATATTAGCGACTTGCTCTCTGTCACGTGAAATTTTTCAACGGATGAAGTCAAGATGGTATATCTGAGCGATATGCCACGATTTTGTGGTGGGTGGTTGTCATGTTTATATAGCTTTTGTTTCTTCATTTGATCTAGTTGATCACTAACATTTTTTTTGAAGTTGATCACTAACATTTCGGTCGTGCATTTTTGCCTATGTTCTTTTGTTTGCAATCAGAATCTTGGAGCTACTGGATATCAAAAATAATATTTATATTCTCAAGTTCTGTTGATGAATATAAGGTATTTTAGTTTTAACAGTAATGCCATTCCAGTCGTATGCAAGTTGCAAACATGTATTTTTCTACTTCCTTTCAAGATGATGCAGCCAGCAGGGGTCAATATTTGGATCGTTGTTATACTAACTACTAAAGCAATTTCTAACGTGTCACTTGAATCAACCAATTTTACAATAGCGGTGTGAACATTGATGGATGTACTCTATTCTGACAGGTGGTGGCCAATTTTGCTCCAGCTTCTCCTATAATTGGTCAACCAAGCATATATATTTGGTATGAACAGTCTGTTGTTGTTTACATTTTTTCCTGCATGGATGTCGATCGAGGAATAGAGTCCACTCATTGCAAACATATATTACTGCTTATGTTAACTACTTGCATCAGTGCCATCCTCTTTGCACGCAACTCCATCTAAGGTGCAATTCACTGTCAACACATCTATGTTAGAGTAATCATTAATGCCTTACGGGTGTGCATCAGTCATCAAAAGGTAATGTATTTCTTCTTTACCATGTGCATAGCTTATGTTAAGGATTATAGCTTGATTTCAAACAAATTGGTGGTGTAAGGTGCCAAAAGCCTATTTTCACAGCTGCAGGTATTAAAGATGATTAAGGTTTTCTTAAGTCGCCAGAGGCAAGCGGTGCTGACAGCCGGTATTATCTTAAACCGGCTACACGGACTACTATGGCTGAAACAGAGTTAACAGACGCAGTTTTTTGGCTAAGTGTGGAACAAACAGGTTTCACAAGTTGCAATCATTATTTTGGATCAAACGATGCTCTGGAAAGGAAAATATTTCTAGACCTAAAACAGTACAGAGAAGTTCATATACTCGCGGAGGGCATCCAAAACAAGGGAAATGAGATCTGTTCTCATACAGGATAAGCACAAACATTTTCCGCAACAGTTCTAAGTTGTTTTTCATAATCTAAACAAGGCATTGGAGGTGAGAACTAATGGAGGTTTGCGTCGGGCGGCGATGAACGACGACGAACTCAAAACGGTTTCAATGCAGATCTGAGAAGGGGGAAAAGAGGAACTCACAGATGCGGAAGAACTGCGGAGGGTCGCCATCATTTTCTGGTCAGAATCAGGGTGATGCAGCGGCCTGAGTCGGTTAAGACGAGGGGGTCTACGGCGGCGGCGGCGGAGCTTGAGCAGCAAAGAAGGAGGTGCGAGGAAGAAGACGACTGAAGGAAATGAAAAAGACCTAGGTCGTATCTATTTATAAGGAGGGGCCGACCAAGACGGCGCGAGAAATGAGGAGACGGAATATCATTTTACAACGACCCCGATGCCTCGATTTTAGGGATGGTCAGTTAAGGCAAAGATCCGTTGAAGATATGATGAAATAAGATAATGATTTAATTAAAAGATGATGTCACGGTGGGTTAACCCGGATCCAGAAGATGACATCACAATGGGTTATGACCTTTTCACGGACAGAAGACAGAAGGACTGATTCTTAAGGTATTTTAAGATTGACATGAACCGGTCCAAATCAATCTGGGGCCTAATGTTGGGGATATAACTATTTGAGTAAGCCGGCCAGGAGGGGCCGGGTTATGCAAAGAAGACTCATCGTAAAGGAAGCCCAAGACCCAGCGTGAGGATGGCAGTTCATAGAGCTTAAGGCCCATAGAGACAAACCGCCGTAATGGCATGACTTGTAACATAAGGTAGAGGTAACTAGTCACCGAGCCGGACACTGTTTATGAGCCGGCCGGGACTCTGTAGGCCGCAGGGCGTCAACCCGTGTATATAAGGGAACGACCCGCCGGCGGCTTAGGGCAAGAAACAACCAATCGAGAACCGGGCATAGCGTATCTCGCTCCCTGGTCATCGAAACCTCAAGCAATACCAACCCAACTAGACGTAGGCCTTCCTTCACCGCAAGGGGCTGAACTAGTATAAACCTCGCGTGTCCTTTGTCCCGATTAACCCCTTTAAGCTTCCTAGTTGCGATGGCTCCACGATTAAGTCCTTGCAAGAGGACATCTGCCGTGACAATTCCACGACAGTTGGCGCCCACCGTGGGGCCAGTGCACAGTGGATTTGAGTTCTTGAAGGGCAGCTTCGAAGGGCTCAAGGGATACACAGTTGGCCGGATGACCAAGAGTCGTCGCGGCAAGATCTACATCGACGACGAAGGCTGGGGCCCCGACGCCGGCTCAATTGAGTACGGGTACCGGGTCCCCTTTGGCGGAATTCACATCTTCATCGGCCGGATTGGTGAGCCGGGCCCTGAGCCGGACAGCTGCACCGACCTCGTCGAGACGGCTCAGCATGCGAAACCCGCCCGAGCTCAACCCGTCGTGAAGCGTGCCTTTGTGGGTTGCATCCACAGAGGTGAACTTTCAGAAGGATCTGAAGGTGATGGTGAGCCGGCCGTCCTCCCTGACGGTGATTCGTCCGCCGGCTCAACAGATTCGCTATATCAAGTTCAAGATGGTGTGCTTGGGGGCTGTTCCGATGGCAGGACTATTCCGGACCCCTCAGAGTCGCCAAACTGGGCAGGAGTCTTCATGGCTGGTTCTCAACCCAGCCAAAATTCTACGGCCTCAGCGGCGATAACGTCCGGGTTAGGAGCAGCCGGGGAAGGAGGCCCTGTGCGCTCACCGGCTCAGGTGCTGATGGATCTCATGGATAAACTTACGGCCTTGTTAACTACTACAGTCGCCCCTGTGAACCAATTTGAGCATGAGGCAGAGGTGGCACAGGTTCGCGATGAGATCGCCCTGGCCAGGGAAACCTTAGCAGCTGAAGATACTAGATTAGCCACAGAGCGGGCGGCTTTGGACGTACGGGCGCAGCAACTTCAGGCAGAGGCTTTTCAGCTCACGTTGAGCTTGAACGCATCTAATGAGGTAATGAGGAGGAGACATCAGAAAACTCAGTCCCGTTTACCTCAGATTTATGATCCTCGGAATCTCTTTGCTACACCCGGGGCCGGCCCAAGTAACCCGCCAGGTGCAAATCAGTTTATGACATCCGGAGCGGGAGGCCCAGTCCAGCCTCCGGTGACGGCGCCTCTTCACGGCAATATGGCACCGCCCCATTACGTACCAATACCACAGGGTCACTTCTCCAACCCCATGGAGAACTTAATCGCAGCATCAACACGTTTGGCGGCTCTCCCAGTAGATGGTGATGATCCGACAGCGGTGGAAACCCGGAGGATCAGGGAACTTGTCCAAACAGCCCTGGCTTAGCAAGAGACCTACTCCTACAGCCGGGACAGGATTCACTCAACTCCTTCGCCCTGGTTAGCTCCGCATGGTCAAAACCGGAGCCCGAGTTACAGTAGACACATGGAGTCAGAGGCCTTGTCAAGTAGCGCTCAGCACCGGAACCAACCCGGCAGGTATAACCCGGTTCAGGATCGGATACGTCAGGAGGACGAGCGGGCGGCTCAACTAGCGGCTCAGCTAGCAGCCCAACAGGACTCACCGGCTTACCCGACGACTTCCGTTGAGGAAGGTGTTGCTACTAGAACCAAAGGAGTTCCTTGTCTGGTACCGGCTCTACGTAATGTACGTCTGCCCAAGGATTTCAAGGGACCTCGAAAGGTGCCGAATTATACGGCCGATTTACAGCCGGGGGCGTGGATTGAAAGTTACGAGATGGCCATGGAGCTGCTGGAGGTTAGTGATGAAGCGATGGCTAAATACTTCACCATGATGTTGGACGGAACGGCCCGTTCTTGGTTAAAGGGTTTGCCACCCAATTCCATTAGTTCATGGGCGGAGCTAAAGGCCCGTTTCATCCAGAACTTCAAGGACACTTGCAAGCAGTCTATGTTGATTGTGGACCTGACAAATTGTAAGCAGGAGGAAGGTGAATCTACGACTCATTGGGTGCGCCGGGTCAAAGATATAATACATTCGTCTGACAAGATGGATGCCGGCTCAGCAGTTCTCATGCTGGAGAAGAATTGCCGTTTTGAGCCTCTGAGACAGAAACTGGGGCGCCTTAAGCGTGATTGCAACGATATGGGGACGCTGATGGCGGCTTTAGTCAAGTATGCCGATTCTGATAGTACCAAGGATCCCGCGTCTGATGAGGAAAAGACAGGGAAGGGAAAGAAGAACGGTAATGGAAAGGGTCAGCAGCATAACCCGGCGAGTCAAGGAGGCAATAAGCGTAAGGCGGACGGTAACCCAGAATTTGTGGCCAATGCACAGGGTAACAATCAGAAGCACAAAGGAAAGCCACCCCCTCGGTTTGGCGGGTCAGGTCCGTCTCTTGAGCAACTACTCAATGAGCCCTGCCCGAAACATGGCACCCGGGAACGACCAGCGACTCATTTATGGAAGGATTGTGCAATCATGAAGGCTTTCAAGAATTCTAATACGTTTGATGGCAATCAAGGCCCAGGCGGCGGCTCAGGAGCTGGCGGCTTTCATGGCCCGGGCGGCGGTTCAGGATCCGGTTTTCAAGGAAGCCAGGGTGGTTATAATCAACAGCAGTCTGGTCAAGGAGGTCAGCAGCAGCAGTCGGGTTATCAGAGCCATCCAAAACAGCTAAACAGTGGGCATGTTGGGGATCGTAGCAGAAATTCAAAATTTTCTACGCATCACCAAGATCAATCTATGGAGTAATCTAGCAACGAGGGGAAGGAGAGTGCATCTACATAACCTTGTAGATCGCTAAGCGGAAGCGTTCAAGTGAACGGGGTTGATGGAGTCGTACTCATCGTGATTCAAATCACCGGAGATCCTAGTGCCGAACGGACGGCACCTCCGCGTTCAACACACGTGTAGCCCAGTGACGTCTCCTACGCCTTGATCCAGCAAGGGGAGAAGGAGAGGTTGGGGAAGACTCCATCCAGTAGCAGCACAATGGTGTGGTGTTGGTGGAGGAGCGTGGCAATCCTGCAGGGCTTCGCCAAGCACCGCGGGAGAGGAGGAGGGACAGAGGCAGGGCTGCACCATGGAGAGGTCAAAACACATGTGTTGGCAGCCCCAAAGTCCTCAAGTATATATAGGGGATAGGGAGGGGGTGCGCCCCCTTTAGGGTTTCCACCCCAAGGGGTGCGGCAGCCCCAAACCCATCTAGGGTGGCGGCCAGGGGGAGAGGGGAAACTTGCCCCCCAAGCTAGGTGGAGGCGCCCCCTCCCCAAACCCTAGGCGCCTTGGGCCCTTGTGGGGGGGCGAACCAGCCCACCTGGGGCTGGTCCCCTCCCACACTTGGCCCATGCAGCCCTCCGGGGCTGGTGGCCCTACTTGGTGGACCACCGGGACCCTCCCGGTGGTCCCGGTACATTACCGATAAAACCCGAAACTTTTCTGGCGACCAAAACAGGACTTCCCATATATAAATCTTTACCTCCGGACCATTCCGGAACTCCTCGTGATGTCCGGGATCTCATCCGGGACTCCGAACAACATTCGGTAACCACGTATATCTATTCCCTATAATCCTAGCGTCATCGAACCTTAAGTGTGTAGACCCTACGGGTTCGGGAACCATGCAGACATGACCGAGACAACTCTCCGACCAATAACCAACAGCGGGATCTAGATACCCATGTTGGCTCCCACATGTTCCACGATGATCTCATCAGATGAACCACGATGTCAAGGATTCAATCAATCCCATATACAATTCCCTTTGTCTAGCGGTACGATACTTGCCCGAGATTCGATCATCGGTATCCCGATACCTTGTTCAATTTCGTTACTGGCAAGTCTCTTTACTCGTTCCATAACACATCATCCCGTGATCAACTCCTTGGTCACATTGTGCACATTATGATGATGTCCTACCGAGTGGGCCCAGAGATACCTCTCCGTTTACGGAGTGACAAATCCCAGTCTCGATTCGTGCCAACCCCAACAGACACTTTCGGAGATACCTATAGTGTACCTTTATAGACCCCCAGTTACGTTGTGACGTTTGGCACACCCAAAGCACTCCTACGGTATCCGGGAGTTGCACAATCTCATGGTCTAAGGAAATGATACTTGACATTAGAAAAGCTTTAGCATACGAACTACACGATCTTTGTGCTAGGCTTAGGATTGGGTCTTGTCCATCACATCATTCTCCTAATGATGTGATCCCGTTATCAACGACATCCAATGTCCATGGTCAGGAAACCGTAACCATCTATTGATCAACGAGCTAGTCAACTAGAGGCTTACTAGGGACATGGTGTTGTCTATGTATCCACACATGTATCTGAGTTTCCTATCAATACAATTCTAGCATGGATAATAAACGATTATCATGAACAATGAAATATATATAATAACTAATTTATTATTGCCTCTAGGGCATATTTCCAACAGTCTCCCACTTGCACTAGAGTCAATAATCTAGTTCACATCGCCATGTGATTAACACTCACAGGTCACATCGCCATGTGACCAACATCCAAAGAGTTTACTAGAGTCACTAATCTAGTTCACATCACTATGTGATTAATACTCAATGAGTTCTGGGTTTGATCATGTTATGCTTGTGAGAGAGGTTGTAGTCAACGGGTCTTGCCATATTCAGATCCCTATGTACTTCGCAAAACTTTATGTCATATCGTAGATGCTGCTACCACGTTCCACTTGGAGCTATTCCAAATTGTTGCTCCATTATACGTATCCGGTATCTCTACTCAGAGCTATCCGGATAGGTGTTAAGCTTGCATCGACGTAACTCTTTACGTCGAACTCTTTATCACCTCCATAACCGAGAAACATTTCCTTATTCCTCTAAGGATAATTTTGACCGCTATCTGGTGATCTACTCCTAGATCACCTTTGTACCCTCTTGCCAGACATGTGGCAAGGCACACATCAGGTGCGGTACTTCAGCATGGCATACCGTATAGAGCCTATGACAAAAGCATAGGGGACGACCTTCGTCCTTTCTCTTTCTTCTGCCGTGGTCAAGCTTTGAGTCTTACTCAACTTCACACCTTACAACTCAGGTAAGAACCCCTTCTTTGACTGATCTATTTTGAACTCCTTCAAAAACATGTCAAGGTGTGCGTTCTTTGAAAGTATCATCAGGCGTCTTGATCTATCTCTATAGATCTTGATGCCCAATATGTAAGCAGCTTTATCCAGGTCTTCCTTTGAAAATCACTCTTCAAACAACCGTTTATGCTTTCCAGAAATTCTACATTATTTCAGATCAACAATATGTCATCCACATATACTTATCAGAAATGTTGTAGTGCTCCCACTCACTTTCTTGTAAATACAAGTTTCTAGCAAACATTGTATAAACCTAAAAGCTTTGATCACTCCATCAAAACATATATTCCGATTCCGAGATGCTTGCTCTAGTCCATAGAAGGATTGCTGGAGCCAGCATACCTTTTAGCATCCTTAGGATCGACAAAACCTTTTATTGTATCACATACAACTTTTCTTACGAAAACTGGTAAGAAAACTTGTTTTGACATCCATCTGTAAGATTTCATAATCGAAAAATACAGCTAATGCTAACATGATTCCGACGGACTTAAGCATCGCTACGGGTGAGAAATTCTCATCGTAGTCAACTCCTTGAACTTGTGAAAAGACTCTTTCCCACAAGTCGAGCTTCATAGACGGTAACATTACCGCCCACGTCCGTCTTCTTCTTAAAGATCCATTTATCTCAATGGCTTGCCGATCATCGGGCAAGTCCACCAAAGTCCATACTTTGTTCTGATACATGGATCCTATCTCGGATTTCATGGCTTCTAACCATTTGTCGGAATACGGGCCCACCATCGCTTCTCCATAGCTCGTAGGTTCATTGTTGTCAACAACATGATATCTATGAAGGAAATATGCCCTAGAGGCAATAATAAAGTTATTATTTATTTCCTTATATCATGATAAATGTTTATTATTCATGCTAGAATTGTATTAACCGGAAACATAATACATGTGTGAATACATAGACAAACAGAGTGTCACTAGTATGCCTCTACTTGACTAGCTCGTTAATCGAAGATGGTTATGTTTCCTAACCATGAACAAAAGGGTTGTTATTTGATTAACGGGATCATATCATTAGAAGAATGATGTGATTGACATGACCCATTCCATTAGCTTAGCACCCGATTGTTTAGTATGTTTCTATTGCTTTCTTCATGACTTATACATGTTCCTATGACTATGAGATTATGCAACTCCCGTTTGCCGGAGGAACACTTTGTGTGCTACCAAACGTCACAACATAACTGGGTGATTATAAAGGGGCTCTACAGGTGTCTCCAAAGGTACATGTTGGGTTGGCGTATTTCGAGATTAGGATTTGTCACTCCGATTGTCGGAGAGGTATCTCTGGGCCTCTCGGTAATGCACATCACATAAGACTTGCAAGCATTGCAACTAATAAGTTAATTGCGGGATGATGTATTACGGAACGAGTAAAGAGACTTGCCGGTAACGAAGATTGAACTAGGTATTGAGATACCGTCGATCGAATCTCGGGCAAGTAACATACGATGACAAAGGGAACAACGTATGTTGTTATGTGGTCTGATCCGATAAAAGATCTTCGTAGAATATGTGGGAGCCAATATGAGCATCTAGGTTCCGCTATTGGTTATTGACCGAAGACATGTCTCGGTCATGTCTACATTGTTCTCGAACCGTAGGGTCCGCACGCTTAAGGTTCCGATGACAGTTATTATTATGAGTTTATGAGTTTTGATGTACCCGAAAGGAGTTCGGAGTCCCGGATGAAGAATCAGGGACATGACGAGGAAGTCTCGAAATGGTCGAGACGTAAAGATCGATATATTGGACGACTATATTCGGACATCGGAAAGGTTCCGAGTGATTCGGGTATTTTCGGAGGTACCGGGGAGTTACGGGAATACGAGGAAGAAGCAATGGGCCTTAATGGGCCTTAGTGGAAAGGACCAGGAGGTGGCGTGCGCCCCTCCCAAGGCCTAGTCGAATTGGACTAAGGGGAGGGGCTGCGCCCCCTCCTTCTTCTCTTTCCCTCTTCCCTCCTTGTCTCCTACTCCTACTACTTGGATCCTAGTTGGACTAGGAAAGGTGGAAACCTACTCCAACTAGGAGTAGGAATCCTACTCCTCCTTGGTGCGCCCACAAGGGCCGGCTGGCCTCCCCATTGCTCCTTTATATACGGGGGCAGGGGGCACCCCATAGACACACAAGTTGATCCAAGTGATCATATTCTTAGCCGTGGGCGGTGCCCCCTTCCACCATAATCCTCGATAATATTGTAGCGTTGTTTAGGCGAAGCCCTGCGACGGTAGACGATCAAGATCGTCACCACGCCGTCGTGCTGATGGAACTTTTCCCCGACACTTTGCTGGATCAGAGTCCGGGGATCGTCATCAAGCTGAACGTGTGCTAAAACTCAGAGGTGTCGTAGTTTCGGTGCTTGATCGGTCGGGCCATGAAGACATACGACTACATCAACCGCGTTGTGCTAACACTTCCGCTGTCGGTCTACAAGGGTACGTAGATCACACTCTTCTCTCGTTGCTATGCATCACCATGATCTTGCGTGTGCGTAGGAATTTTTTTGAAATTACTACGTTCACGGACAGTGGTATCAGAGCCTAGGTTTTATGTGTTGATGTTATATGCACGAGTAGAACACAAGTGAGTTGTGGGCGATATAAGTCATACTGCTCACCAGCATGTCATACTTTGGTTCGGCGGTATTGTTGGACGAAGCGGCCCGGACCGACATTACACGTACGCTTACGCGAGACCGGTTCTCCCGACGTGCTTTGCACAAAGGTGGCTAGCGGGTGACAGTTTTTCCAACTTTAGTTGAACCGAGTGTGGCTACGCCCGGTCCTTGCGAAGGTTAAAACAGCACCAACTTGACAAACTATCGTTGTGGTTTTGATGCGTAGGTAAGATTGGTTCTTGCTTAAGCCCGTAGCAGCCACGTAAAACTTGCAACAACAAAGTAGAGGACGTCTAACTTGTTTTTGCAGGGCATGTTGTGATGTGATATGGTCAAGACATGATGCTAAATTTTATTGTATGAGATGATCATGTTTTGTAACCAAGTTATCGGCAACTGGCAGGAGCCATATGGTTGTCGCTTTATTGTATGCAATGCAATTGCGCTGTAATGCTTTACTTTATCACTAAGCGGTAGCGATAGTCGTGGAAGCATAAGATTGGCGAGACGACAACGATGCTACGATGGATGATCAAGGTGTCGCGCCGGTGACGATGGTGATCACGACGGTGCTTCGAAGATGGAGATCACAAGCACAAGATGATGATGGCCATATCATATCACTTATATTGATTGCATGTGATGTTTATCTTTTATGCATCTTATCTTGCTTTGATTGACGGTAGCATTATAAGATGATCTCTCACTAATTATCAAGAAGTGTTCTCCCTGAGTATGCACCGTTGCGAAAGTTCTTCGTGCTGAGACACCACGTGATGATCGGGTGTGATAGGCTCTACGTTCAAATACAACGGGTGCAAAACAGTTGCACACGCGGAATACTCAGGTTATACTTGACGAGCCAAAGCATATACAGATATGGCCTCGGAACACGGAGACCGAAAGGTCGAGCGTGAATCATATAGTAGATATGATCAACATAGTGATGTTCACCAATGAAACTACTCCATCTCACGTGATGATCGGACATGGTTTAGTTGATTTGGATCACGTAATCACTTAGAGGATTAGAGGGATGTCTATCTAAGTGGGAGTTCTTAAGTAATATGATTAATTGAACTTAAATTTATCATGAACTTAGTCCTGGTAGTATTTTGCAAATTATGTTGTAGATCAATAGCTCGCGTTGTTGCTTCCCTGTGTTTATTTTGATATGTTCCTAGAGAAAATTGTGTTGAAAGATGTTAGTAGCAATGATGCGGATTGGATCCGTGATCTGAGGTTTATCCTCATTGCTGCACAGAAGAATTATGTCCTTGATGCACCGCTAGGTGACAGACCTATTGCAGGAGCAGATGCAGACGTTATGAACGTTTGGCTAGCTCAATATGATGACTACTTGATAGTTTAGTGCACCATGCTTAACGGCTTAGAATCGGGACTTCAAAGACGTTTTGAACGTCATGGACCATATGAGATGTTCCAGGAGTTGAAGTTAATATTTCAAGCAAATACCCGAGTTGAGAGATATGAAGTCTCCAACAAGTTCTATAGCTAAAAGATGGAGGAGAATCGCTCAACTAGTGAGCATGTGCTCAGATTGTCTGGGTACTACAATCGCTTGAATCAAGTGGGAGTTAATCTTCCAGATTAAAATAGTGATTGACAGAATTCTCTAGTCACCATCACCAAGTTAGTAGAACTTCGTGATGAACTATAATATGCAAGGGATAACGGAAACGATTCCCAAGCTCTTCGTAATGCTGAAATCGACGAAGGTAGAAATCAAGAAAAACATCAAGTGTTGATGGTTGACAAGACCACTAGTTTCAAGAAAAGGGCAAAGGGAAGAAAGGGGAACTTCAAGAAGAACGGCAAGCAAGTTGCTGCTCAAGTGAAGAAGCCCAAGTCTGGACCTAAGCCTGAGACTAAGTGCTTCTACTGCAAAGGAACTGGTCACTGGAAGCGGAACTACCCCAAGTATTTGGCGGATAAGAAGGATGGCAAAGTGAACAAAGGTATATTTGATATACAGATTATTGATGTGTATTTTACTAGTGTTCATAGCAACCCCTCGGTATTTGATACTGGTTCAGTTGCTAAGAGTAGTAACTCGAAAACGGGAGTTGCAGAATGAACAGAGACTAGTTAAGGGTGAAGTGACGATGTGTGTTGGAAGTAGTTCCAAGATTGATATGATCATCATTGCACACTCCCTATACTTTCGGGATTAGTGTTGAACCTAAATAAGTGTTATTTGGTGTTTGCGTTGAGCATGAATATGATTTGATCATGTTTATTGTAATACGGTTATTCATTTAAGTAAGAGAATAAATTGTTGTTCTGTTTACATGAATAAAACCTTATATGGTTACACACCCAATGAAAATAGTTCGTTGGATCTCGATCGTAGTGATACACATAATCATAATATTGAAACCAAAAGATGCAAAGTTAATAATGATAGTGCAACTTATTTGTGGCACTGCCGTTTAGGTCATATTGGTGTAAAGCGCATGAAGAAACTCCATGCTGATGGGCTTTTGGAATCACTTGATTATGAATCACTTGATGCTTGCGAACCATGCCTTATGGGCAAGATGACTAAGACTCCGTTCTCCGGAACAATGGAGCGAGCAACTGACTTATTGGAAATAATACATACTGATGTATGTGATCCGATGAGTGTTGAGGCTCGCGGCGGGTATCGTTATTTTCTGACCTTCACAGATGATTTGAGCAGATATGGGTATATCTACTTGATGAAACATAAGTCTGAAACATTTGAAAAGTTCAAAGAATTTCAGAGTGAAGTGAAAATCATCGTAACAAGAAAATAAAGTTTCTACGATCTGATCGTAGAGAAGAGTATTTGAGTTACGAGTTTGGCCTTCAGTTAAAAACAATGTGAAATAGTTTCACTACTCACGCCACCTGGAACACCACAATGTAATGGTGTGTCCGAACGTCATAACCGTACTTTATTAGATATGGTGCGATCTATGATGTCTCTTACCGATCTACCACTATCGTTTTGGGGTTATGCATTAGAGACAGCTGCATTCACGTTAAATAGGGCACCATCTAAATCCGTTGAGACGACACCGTATGAACTATGGTTTGGCAAGAAACCTAAGCTGTCGTTTCTTAAAGTTTGAGGTTGCAATGCTTATGTGAAAAAGTTTCAACCTGATAAGCTCAAACCCAAATCGGAGAAGTGCGTCTTCATAGGATACCCAAAAGAAAATGTTGGGTACACCTTCTATCACAGATCCGAAGGCAAGATATTCGATTGCTGAGAATGGATCCTTTCTAGAGAAGGAGTTTCTCTCGAAAGAAGTGAGTGGGAGGAAAGTAGAACTTGATGAGGTAACTGTACCTGCTCCCTTATTGGAAAGTAGTTCATCACAGAAATCTGTTCTTGTGACTACTACACCAATTAGTGAGGAAGCTAATGATGATGATCATGTAACTTCAGATCAAGTTACTACCGAATCTCGTAGGTAAACCAGAGTGAGATCCGCACCAGAGTGGTACGGTAATCCTGTTCTGGAAGTCATGTTACTAGACCATGACGAACTTGCGAACTATGAGGAAGCGATGATGAGCCCAGATTCCGCGAAATGGTTTGAGGGCCATGAAATCTGAGATATGATCCATGTATGAGAACAAAGTATGGACTTTGATGGATTTGCCCGATGATCGGCAAGCCATAGAAAATAAATGGATCTTCTAGAGGAAGACAGACGCTGATAGTAGTGTTACTATCTACAAAGCTAGACTTGTCGAAAAAGGTTTTTGACAAAGTTCAAGGTGTTGACTACGATGAAATTTTCTCACTCGTAGCGATGCTTAAGTCTGTCCAAATCATGTTAGCAATTGCCGCATTTTTATGAAATCTGGCAAATGGATAAAAAAAACTACATTCCTTAATGGATTTAAAGAAGAGTTGTATATGATGCAACCAGAAGGTTTTGTCAATCCTAAAGGTGCTAACAAAATATGCAAGCTCCAGCGATCCATCTATGGACTGGTGCAAGCATCTCGGAGTTGGAATATACGCTTTGATAAGTTGATCAAAGCATATAGTTTTATACAGACATGCGGTGAAGCCTGTATTTACAAGAAAGTGAGTGGGAGCACTACAACATTTCTGATAAGTATATGTGGATGACATATTGTTGATCGGAAATAATGTAGAATTATTCTGCAAAGCATAAATGAGTGTTTGAAAGGATTTTTTTTCAAAGAAAACCTCGGTGAAGCTGCTTACATATTGAGCATCAAGATCTATAGAGATAGATTAAGACGCTTGATAAGTTTTTTTTCAATGAGTACATACCTTGACAAGATTTTGAAGTAGTTCAAAATGGAACAGTCAAAGAAAGAATTCTTGCCTGTGTTACAAGGTGTGAAATTGAGTAAGACTCAAAGCCCGACCACGGCAGAAAATAGAATGAGAATGAAAGTCATTCCCTATGCCTTGGCCATAGGTTCTATAAAGTATGCCATGCTGTGTACCAGACCTATTGTATACCCTACACTAATTTTGGCAAGGGAGTACAATAGTGATCTAGGAGTACATCACTGGACAGCGGTCAAAAATTATCCTTAGTGGAATAAGGATATATTTCTCGATTATGGAGGTGACAAAAGGTTCGTCATAAAAGGGTTATGTCGATACAAGTTTTGGCACTGATCCGGATGACTCTTAGTCTTCATCTGGATACATATTGAAAGTGGGAGCAATTAGCTAAAGTAGCTCCGTGCAAATCATTGTAGACATAGAAAATTGCAAAATACTTATGGATCTGAATATGGCAGACCCGTTGACTAAACTTCTCTCACAGGCAAAACATGATCACACCTTAGTACTCTTTGGGTGTTAATCACATAGCAATGTGAACTAGATTACTGACTCTAGGAAACCCTTTGGGTGTTGGTCACATATCGATGTGAAACATGGGTGTTAACCACATAAAGATGTGAACTACTGATGTTAGATCACATGGCGATGTGAACTAGATTATTGACTCTAGTGCAAGTGGGAGACTGAAGGAAATACGCCCTAGAGGCAATAATAAAGTTATTATTTATTTCCTTATTTCATGATAAATGTTTATTATTCATGCTAGAATTGTATTAACCGGAAACATAATACATGTGTGAATACATAGACAAACAGAGTGTCACTAGTATGCCTCTACTTGACTAGCTCGTTAATCAAAGATGGTTATGTTTCCTAACCATAGACAAAGAGTTGTTATTTGATTAACGGGATCACATCATTAGGAGAATGATGTGATTGACTTGACCCATTCCATTAGCTTAGCACTCGATCGTTTAGTTTGTTGCTATTGCTTTCTTCATGACTTATACATGTTCCTATGACTATGAGATTATGCAACTCCCGTTTACCGGAGGAACACTTTGTGTGCTACCAAACGTCACAACGTAACTGGGTGATTATAAAGGAGCTCTACAGGTGTCTCCAAAGGTACATGTTGGGTTGGCGTATTTCGAGATTAGGATTTGTCACTCCGATTGTCGGAGAGGTATCTCTGGGCCCTCTCGGTAATGCACATCACATAAGCCTTGCAAGCATTGCAACTAATGAGTTAGTTGCGAGATGATGTATTACGGAACGAGTAAAGAGACTTGCCGGTAACGAGATTGAACTAGGTATTGAGATACCGTCGATCGAATCTCGAGCAAGTAACATACCGATGACAAAGGGAACAACGTATGTTGTTATGCGGTCTGACCGATAAAGATCTTCGTAGAATATGTAGGAGCCAATATGAGCATCCAGGTTCCGCTATTGGTTATTGACCGGAGACGTGTCTCGGTCATGTCTACATTGTTCTCAAACCCGTAGGGTCCGCATGCTTAAGGTTTCGATGACAGTTATATTATGATTTTATGAGTTTTGATGTACCGAAGGAGTTCGGAGTCCTGGATGAGATCGGGGGCATGACGAGGAGTCTCGAAATGGTCGAGACATAAAGATCGATATATTGGATGACTATATTCGGACATCGGAAAGGTTCCGAGTGGTTCGGGTATTTTTCGGAGTACCGGGGAGTTACGGGAATACGGGAGAAGAAGTATATGGGCCTTATTGGGCTTTAGGGGAGAGGGAGAGGCAGGCCACGCGCCCCCCCAAGGCCTAGTCCGAATTGGACTAGGGGGAGGGGATGCGCCCCCTCCTTCCTTCTCTTCCCTCTTCCCCTTCCTTGTCTCCTACTCCTACTACATGGAAGGACTCCTAGTTGGACTAGGAAAGGGGGAATCCTACTCCCGGTGGGAGTAGGACTCCCCTAGGGCGCACCATAGAGAGGGCCAGCCCTCCCCTCCTCCACTCCTTTATATACGGGGGGCAGGGGGCACCCCATAGAGACACAAGTTGATCCACGTGATCATATTCTTAGCCGTGTGCGGTGCCCCCTTCCACCATATTCCTCGATAATATTGTAGCAGTGCTTAGGCGAAGCCCTGCGACGGTAGTACATCAAGATCGTCACCACGCCGTCGTGCTGACGGAACTCTTCCCTGACACTTTGCTGGATCGGAGTTCGGGGATCGTCATCGAGCTGAACGTGTGCTAGAACTCGGAGGTTGTCCGTGTCAAAACCGGCGGATCTCGGGTAGTGGGTCCCGAACTGTGCGTCTAGGCCGGATGGTAACAGGAGGCAGGGAACACGATGTTTTACCCAGGTTCGAGCCTTCTTGATGGAGGTAAAACCCTACGTCCTGCTTGATTAATATTGATGATATGGGTAGTACAAGAGTAGATCTACCACGAGATCAAGGAGGCTAAACCCTAGAAGCTAGCCTATGGTATGATTGTTGTATATGCAGTTGATTGCCTACGGACTACAACCCTCCGGTTTATATAGACACCGGATAGGGTTAGGGTTACATAGAGTCGGTTACAATGGTAGGAGATCTTGAATATCCGCATCGCCAAGCTTGCCTTCCACGCCAAGGAAAGTCTCATCCGGACACGGGACGAAGTCTTCAATCTTGTATCTTCATAGTCCAGGAGTCCGGCTGAAGGTATAGTCCGGCTACCCGAACACCCCCTAATCCAGGACTCCCTCAGTAGCCCCTGAACCAGGCTTCAATGGCGACGAGTCCGGCACGCAAATTGTCTTCGGCATTGCAAGGCGGGTTCCTCCTCCAAGTCCTTCATAGAAGATTGTAAACACCAAGAGTAGTGTCCGGCTCTGCAAAATAAGCTTCCACATATTGCCATAGAGAGAATAATATTAACACAAATCAAATCTGCTGACGTATTCCGCAGTGCGTCATCACACTACAGCCAAGTCCTTCACTCGAATCGTGTTGACTTTTCCACCTCAGCGTGTTTTGCGAGGCGGTTTCCTTGGCATGTCTTGTCAAAGCAGAGATCGTGTACCCCCCCTTTTACGGGATTCTCATCAATACGGACGTGGGTAACCCAACCGCGCCACTTATCACGGCGCTTGGGAGGCAAGCGAGTTTTACTAGGCAGGTGGAGACGCACAACCGCATCCGCCCATATAAGGGGACAAGGATCCACCTTTTTACCTACGCCTTCTTCCTCCTTTGCCTATCCATCTCCTGCGCACCCGAGCTCCAGCGCCCAAGCCCGCACTTCCCACCTCAACCTTCTCCAGCAATGTCCGGAGCGGGAGGCAAGTGGATGGTCTCCTCCGTCACGGAGGGTAAAGTCAAGAAGCTAAGGAAGGCCGGATACCTGTCCAAGGACATCGCGCACCGGCTTCCCGAAGAGGGGCAGCTTCTCCCCACCCCAAGGCCCCATGAGAGGGTAGTATTTCTCCCCCACTTCCTCCGCGGACTGGGTTTTCCACTCCACCCATTTTTCCGGGGACTCGTGTTCTACTACGGCCTGGATTTCCATGATCTGGCTCCGAACTTCATCCTCAACATCTCGGCGTTTATCGTCATGTGCGAGGCTTTTCTCCGCGTCTGCCCCCATTTCGGCCTCTGGCTCAAGACCTTCAACGTCAAGCCCAAGGTGGTGCGTGGCAGCCAGGCGGAGTGCGGAGGCACCATGGCGGGCAAGATGGCCAACGTCCTATGGTTCGAGGGCTCTTTCGTGGAGACCCTAAAGGGATGGCAATCCGGGTGGTTTTATATCACCGAGCTGCGCGATCCGAAATGGACTGCAGCCCCCGAGTTCCGATCCGGACCCCCCACGCGGCTTATGTCCTGGAAAGAGACGGGCCTGTCGTGGGGTGACGAAAAAGAGGTGACCGGATTGCAAACATGCATCCAGTCCCTGGTGAACAAGCTAGTCCGGCTTGTTAATATAATCTAGGTTATGCTCGTCCGCCAGATCCTCCCGTGCCAACAACGGGATTTTAATCTATGGGAGTTCGACCCGGCGCAGCATCAAACCCTCAGCAGGCTCTTTGACACGACGTACGAAGACGCCTGGAAGATGCTATTCAAGGGCGCCGAGGCTCCCGCATCCGCTTCCGAGGACCGCGGATACAGCTTGCAGCGTCACGCTAGCGAGGTATGCCATCAACGCCTTTTACAGGATGTTAAGCTTTTTTCATAGTTTGACTCTATGCGGGATCTAAACTCCCTTACCTTTGACAGGCTTGGCGGGCGATATCCGGACCGATTAACTGTCCGGCTCCGCTGCCTGAAGACCCAGCCCCAGCTCTGCTAGCGAAGCTGCTGGTTCCGGTGCCTTATTTGGTGCCGGAGAAGAAGGCCAAGAAGAAGAAGACCACGGGGACTCGAAAGAGTGCCCGCAACGTGGTGGTGTCGGACTCGTCATCTGACAGTCCGAGACGCCCTCCTCCCGCGAAAACGAGGAGGAGGAAGAAGAAAACTCTCCCCCCCCAGCGGAGGGAGGAGAGAAGGGGAAGGCTGCCCCAACGGGGGAGGCCGAGGGGTCTAGGAAAAGGAAGACCCCTCCGCCGGACTATGCCCCCAACGCCGAAGAGGGCAAAGAGGAGTGGCCAAATAGGGCCAAGCGTCCGGCGAAATCTTAAGTTCAGATATCAGAGTAACTCATGATGTTCCTTTGTTGCACAGCTTTCCCTAATGCCGAATGTAATTATGCAGTCCGCCCCGGGCCGAATTCGACGAATCGTCGGGCGGCTCCCTGGACTCATCCGATGTGAACTCAGTTCCGCCCGCTGTCTCCCCCCGCACTGCAGACGACGTCGAAGTGGCGTCGTGACAAGCTCCGGGGCAGGAGGAGGTGGTCCCGGAGGAGCCGCAAGGCAACCTCCCGGAATCCAGGAGTGAAGGGGGTAAGGCTCCCCAGGGCTCTAAGTCCGGCTTTGTGCCGGACACCGCGCCGGAATCAGTTTCGGACCGCGGTAGGCGAACTCCTTCCAAGAGGAGCAAGCCCTCTGAGCCGGCAGCCTCCGTCCAACCGGAGGTGCCGGACAATCTGTTGGAGGTGCTTGACGACGCCTCCATCAACGAGGGGCACCGTACTATTATGAGTACGGTGATCCAGAAGGTTCAGTCTGCCAAGAGCGGACTGACTGAAGCTTGCGCTAGCCTTCTAACAGGCTTCGAGGTAAGTAAAAATATGTAAAAATATTACCGCATAGACAGTAGCCCCTGATGCTCTGTTTGGCGTTCGGAAAGAAAAGCCGAATAGAGGATCTATTAAATTTCGCAGGAGTCTAAAAAAAGAGTCAATATGTGTATGCAGGCTTCGCTGCTATCCACCGCCGCACTGACTGCGGAGGTGGGTGTCCTGAAGCAAGACCTCGAGCGGACCGAGCAAGAGCTCGGCCTTGCCAAGCGGCGGCTCGAGGAGGAAGAAGGTAAGAAATACCTTACAAAAAAAGTGCCTATAAAAGGTTGATTGCAAAAAAGAGTAACAGGATTGTACTGCTTATTGTAGGGGCCACGACTGAGGTGGCGACACTTAAGCAGGCGCTGTCTGAGGCCAAAAAGAAAACGGCCGCGGAGCGCACCGAGCGAGACAGACTTGGGGCTCAGGTCGGCGGGGTGCAGCAAGAGCTGCAGGCTCTCATGAAAAAACATGAGTTTGGAGCTGGAGTCGAAGGCGCAAGCATCCGAGCTTGCAACGGCCCTAGAGGCTGCCAAGTCTGCCAAGGCCGAAGCCCAAAAGGCCCTCCAAGAGTTGGAGGAGATGAGGAAGATAGCAGCGGGTAAGGCATTCTTTATGCAAAGCAGAAATATAAAAGTGAACTACCTGTTACTTACCCGAATCCGGAGCTCTCCAGGGGCGTTCGCAGATCTTCCCCGCAGCGTATCTGATGCCGCCGCATTCTACCGAGCTGAAGAGGGCAGCTCGACGGAGAAGGTGTTCTGGTCTCAGTATTCTGAGGCCGGACACCCTGTGCCCTTGAGCGACCAGCTGAAACAGCTGGTCGAGCTCCACAAGGCGGCCGAGCAGGCCATGAAGGGCTTCATAGTTCGGCTGTGGCCCGGAGAGGCCCTGCCTGGGAGCTATTTCGGGCTGGTGCGGCGGCTGGTGGAGGCCTGTCCGAGGCTTGAGGTCATCAAGCGCTCCGTCTGCATCGAAGGTGCCCGTCGGGCCCTTGCTCGTGCAAAGGTGCACTGGGGTAAGCTGGACGGTGAGAAGCTTGTGAAGGACGGGCCGCCGCCGGGGAAGGAGCATCGCAAGCCCGAGAACTACTACAAGGATGTTCTTGTAGGTGCCTGCCTTGTGGCGGATGAATGTACCAAGGATGTGATATTTGAATGAACTCGCTCGTGTTTATCCTGTGCGCTGAAAACTTGTTCATATGCGCTAAGCAATGCTTATTGAATTTAAAATATTACTTTCTGTGCGGCCGTTTATCAAAAATTGAGAGATGGCCAGTCGTCGGCTTCTGCCCCCGTGCCACTAGTGCTGGGGTGTTTGGGATAAACCTGAGCGCTCTTTTTCCCATAGTTGGGTCCTTCGAGGGAGGCGCTCAGCACAACGAACCAGGCAATCGGACTATAATGCTTGAACACTCTCACTTAGCCATAGAACTCTATAATTTTAAATTTTGGCGAAGCCCCTAGTTCGGAAGACCGAGTTCGGGGCGCTATCCACGCCTTGGCCGGAAAAAGCCAGCTCCTCGCTCGAAGCGGCATAAGCCTTTAGGGACTCGAAAAACCTCTCGAACAGCGATCGGTCTCTCGCCACATCATGACAATCAGTTTTAGCTTTCTCCACTAAGGTGCTTAACCCAGCTGAATCGGGGCACAATCGCAGTGGTTCTCCTAGTGCTACCTTAGCCGATAGAGCGGAACGTAAGGCACCAAAACATAGGAGCCGGGCAAACCCAACTATTGACCCAAATCATGATTCGGAGCCGATGCATATAGTGCTATAAGTTCGGGGTGCCGCACTTGTGAAAGTGTACGGACTTCTCACACCATTATGAGGGGTACTAAAGCCCCTGGCGTGTTTGCCGTACCATGGTGTACGGGTGCAATCATGTCATTTAATAAACATAAATGTGAAAAGAAGATAATGCAAAAAATAGACAAGAAGCTAAGCATTGTTTATAGAGAGGCTATTTATCAAAGCCGAACGATACAAATAGTGCGGTAAGCAAAAGATATTGGACTATTCAGTGTGTCCTGACCAGGGGCAGGCCGCGGAATTGTATTTAAAACAGGTATACCGCTCGTAACAGAGACCACATGGGAGTTCCATAATGCAGCATGGCTTGTCTGCCTCCCTGGATCTTGCATCGTTTGTGCGGCAGTCGAATTGCCGAACAGGTCGTCCGAAGTATGGAGTCCTGAAAGTAAGAAAAAATTAAAAAAAATCCAGCAGCCCCTAGTACGTTTTAAGCCGTATTTTGGGCGTGCCGTTATTGTGCCCCTTCCCCTGTGCCCATGGTATTTCAAGGGCGTAGTTATGTACGCGAGGTACTGGTTTCGCTATGTTGCGAAAGCTGGGGTTGGGCCGCATTGCTACGCTTGCTCAGAGTGTGCCAGGCGGTCCTGCTGTGGGTTACTCTGGGCGCGCTTGGCAGTGTCTGGCTTTTGAATGGCCGGACTGGAGAATTGCCTGAGAAGGCTACTTTGTACCTCCGCTGCGAGAGCCGCCGTATGCTCCTCCATACGGAGGGAGCGTTCGGTGTTTCCGTTGACCGTAATTACTCCTTGAGGGCCTGGCATCTTGAGCTTGAGATATGGTAGTGCGGCACCGCATTGAACTTTGCGAATGCGGTTCGTCCGAGCAGGGCGTGATAGCCACTGCGAAACGGGACTATATCGAAGATTAACTCTTCGCTTCGGAAATTGTCCGGGGATCCGAAGACCACGTCAAGTGTTACTGAGCCTGTACAGTTGGCTTCTACACCTGGTATAACGCCTTTAAAGGTCGTTCTTGTGGGCTTAATCCTTGAGGGATCTATGCCCATTTTCCGCACTGTATCTTGATAAAGCAGGTTCAGGCTACTGCCGCCGTCCATGAGGACTCTTGTGAGACCCTTCTGTCCATTGTTGTTTGGCGGCTTGGGCTCCTCGTCGTCGCTGTGCAGCCCCTTGTCTCGGTTTTCGGCCCTTAACTTGCCTACCTGCTTGAACACCCAACAATCCCTGTTAGTGTGATTGGCTGGTCTTTCGGGGGTGCCATGTATCTGGCACAAGCGATCGAGTATTCGGTCCAAACTGGACGGGCCCTGAGTATTCTTTTTGAATGGCTTTTTCCTCTGACCGGATTTATAGCCTTTGAATCCGGCATTGACTGTCGTGTCTTCATTGTTGTCGCTGCTAACGCAGCGTTTTTGCTTATTCCGACGTGTCCTGCCACTTTTGTCCTTGGTATCCGAATTACCAGGGTTCTTTGATAAGTTGTTACTGCGAGCTAGCCAGCTGTCTTCTCCCACGCAAAAGTGGGTCATGAGTGTCGTGAGGGCTGCCATGGATTTCGGCTTTTCCTGTCCCAGGTGCCGGGCAAGCCACTCGTCGCGGATGTTATGCTTGACGGCTGCTAGGGCCTCTGCGTCCGGACAGTCGACTATCTGGTTTTTCTTTGTTAGGAATCATGTCCAGAATTGTTTGGCCGATTCCTCTGGCTGCTGAATTATGTGGCTTAAGTCGTCGGCATCCGGTGGTCGCACGTAAGTGCCCTGGAAGTTGTCGAGGAATGCGGCTTCCAGGTCCTCCCAAGAACCGATTGAGTCTGCTGGCAAGCTATTAAGCCAATGCCGGGCCGGTCCTTTAAGTTTGAGCGGGAGGTATTTGATGGCGTGTAGATCATCGCCGCGTGCCATGTGGATGTGAAGGAGATAATCCTCGATCCATACCGCCGGATCTGTTGTGCCATCGTATGATTCGATGTTTACGGGTTTGAAACCCTCTGGGATTTTATGATCCATTACTTCATTCGTGAAGCATAGCGGGTGTGCGGCGCCTCTGTACTGGGCTATATCACGACGCAGCTCGGAAGAGCTATGTCTGTTGTGTTCGGCCCGGCCGGATTTGTTGTATCCGGAGTGAAGATCATTGTCACATGCCGTAGGGCGCCTGCGCGATCCGTAGATCGATCTTGTTTGTCTTGCCTTATCCTCCAGTATGTCTCGCAGGTCGGGCGCATTTTCCCGTGCCTTAGTTGAGCGGCGTCGGGACATGGCTTGGGTGGAGGGTCGAGAGGCCTCTCTGTCACGGCCGCGAGGTGGCCGGTCTGCCATGTCATGCGCTGGTGATGTAGGTGCTTCCTCCTCTGATCGGGGTAGCGGCCTGCGCTTCGGGTAACTCTTGGAGGGGCGTTCGAGTTCATACTCTTCGGCCGCAAGGACTTCAGTCCATCTGTCAGCTAGCAAATCTTGGGCAGCTCTAAGCTGTTGCTGCTTTTTCTTGAGGCTGCTTGCCGTGGCTAAAAGCCTGCGTTTAAAACGCTCTTGTTCGGCGGGGTCTGATGGTATGACGAATTCGTCGTCATCGAGGCTTGCCTCGTCTTCGGAGGGAGGCGTATAGTTATCATCCTCGACCTCTCGGTCTGCCGCTCTCTCATGAGGGCTGGCTTCTCCATTTTCCTGTGCCGAATCTTGCTGAGGTGGGTGCTCTTCGACGCTATCCAGGGTAGTATTATCTCCCGTGCCAGAATCACCGTTTTTGCTTTGGCGGGATTTAGAGTGGCGCCGCTGACGCGGCGCTTTGGCTGTTTCTTGGGGGCGTCATCCCCCACTGTTCCATCGCCATCTCCATCTTTTGGAGTATCCACCATATATATGTCATATGACGAGGTGGCCTTCCAGCGCCCTACAGGTGCTGGTTCCTGTTCGTCTGCTACTTCGTCGTCCATGCCGTCGATGTCTTCGGAGCTGAAGTCAAGCATGTCGGTTAGATCGTCGATAGTGGCTACAAAGTGGGTGGTGGGTGGGCTTTGAATTTCCTCATCGTCCGTATCCCACCCTCGCTGACCGTAGTCCAGCCAGGGCTCTCCTGATAAAGAGAGAGACTTAAGAGAATTCAGGATGTCGCCAAAAGGCGAATGCTGAAAGATGTCTGCGGCGGTGAACTCCATTATCGGCGCCCAATCGGATTCGATTGGCAGGGGCGCGGGGGGTTCGGAGTCCGGGGAGGAGTCCGGATCCTCAGAGTCACGAGTCGTGCAGAGTGCGGGGCTAGCGTTCGGCTCGATCGCTTTCGGGATCGCAGCCCCCGAGGTGACGTCCAACCGCTCATCCTCGATTGGCGCAATAGGCTCCGAGTTAGGGGTCGGAACCGATGCATGTGTGGCCTCCAGGACACTGTCCGGGGGCAGAGCTAGATCATGCCCCTCGAGATAGTGCGGCGCGCTTGGCCGTGGCTCGAGCCCGTCGAAGATCAAGTCTCCGCGGATGTTAGCCGTGTAGTTTAAGCTTCCAAACCTGACTTGATGGCCAGGGGCGTAGCTTTCGATCTGCTCCAGGTGGCCGAGCGAATTGGCCCGCAGAGCAAAGCCGCCGAAGACGAAGATCTGTCCGGGGAGAAAAGTCTCCCCTGGACCGCATCGTTGTTGATGATCAAAGGAGCCATCGGGCCTAAAGGCGACGACACAGAGGAACTCTCAATGAAAGCACCAAATCGGTGTCAAAACAGGCGGATCTCGGGTAGTGGGTCCCGAACTGTGCGTCTAGGCCGGATGGTAATAGGAGGCAGGGAACACGATGTTTTACCCAGGTTCGGGCCCTCTTGATGGAGGTAAAACCCTATGTCCTGCTTGATTAATATTGATGATATGGGTAGTACAAGAGTAGATCTACCACGAGATCAAGGAGGCTAAACTCTAGAAGCTAGCCTATGGTATGATTGTTGTATATGGAGTTGATTGCCTACGGACTACAACCCTCCGGTTTATATAGACACCGGATAGGGTTAGGGTTACATAGAGTCGGTTACAATGGTAGGAGATCTTGAATATCCGCATCGCCAAGCTTGCCTTCCACGCCAAGGAAAGTCTCATCCGGACACGGGACGAAGTCTTCAATCTTGTATCTTCATAGTCCAGGAGTCCGGCTGAAGGTATAGTCCGGCTACCCGAACACCCCCTAATCCAGGACTCCCTCAGAGGTGTCGTAGTTTCGGTGCTTGATCGGTCAGGCCGTGAAGACGTACGACTACATCAACCGCGTTGTGCTAACGCTTCCGCTGTCGGTCTACAAGGGTACGTAGATCACACTCTCCCCTCTCGTTGCTATGCATCACCATGATCTTGCGTGTGCGTAGGAAATTTTTTGAAATTACTACGTTCCCCAACAATCTAAGACAGGATTACCGTACCACTCAGGAGTAGTACATATCCTTGTCGACCTATGAGGTTCGATAGCAACTTGATCCGAAGCTTCATGATCACTATCATTAACTTCCTATTCAACAGACGTAGGCGTCACAGAAAACATCTTGCTATGTTGCATAACTCTCTAGTTGAAGTAATGGTTCGACAACCTCATCAAGTTCTATCTTCCTCCCACTCAATTCTTTTGAAAGAAACTCCTTCTCGAGAGAGGACCCGTTCTTAGCGACAAACAATTTGCCCTCGGATCTGAGATAGAAGGTGTACCCAACTGTCACCTTTGGGTTTCCTATGAAGATGTGTTTGTCCGCTTTGGGTTCGAGCTTCTCCGGCTGAAGCCTTAAGCATCGCAGCCCCAAACATTAAGAAACGACAACTTTGGTTTCTTGCCAAACCAATGTTCACACGACGTCGTCTCAATGGACTTATATGGTGTCCTATCTAAAGTGAATGCAGCTGTCTCTAACGCATAACCTCAAAATGAAAATGGTAGATTGATAAGAGACATCATAGATCGCACCATATCTCATAAGGTTCGATTACGACATCCGGACACATCATAACTCAGTGGTGTTCCAGGTGGCTTCAACTGTGAAATAATTCCACAATGTCTTAAGTGATTGCCAAACTCATAACTCAGATATTCTCATTGATCAGATCGTAGGAATTTGATCTTCTTGTTATGGTGATTCTTAACTTCACTCTGAAATCGCTTGAACTTTTCAAACGTTTCAGACTTGTGCTTCATTAAGTAAATATACCTATATCTACTCATATCGTCAGTGAAGATGAGAAAATAGCGATATCCACCGCACGCTTCAATTCTCATTGGATCACATGCATCAGCATGTATGATTTCCAACAAGTCACTTGCCCATTTCATTGTACCTGAAAGCGGGGTCTTAGTCATCCTGCCCATGAGGCATGGCTCGCATGTGTCAAGCGATTCAAAATCAAGTGACTCCAAACATCCATCGACATGGAGTTTCTTTATGCATCTTACGCCAATATGACCTAAGCGGCAGTGCCACGAGAAAGTGGTACTATCATTATTAACTCTACATCTTTTGGCGTGAACATGTGTATTACCCCAACCGAGATTCAATGAACCATTCACATAGGGTGCATGACCATGAAAGGTATCATTCATGTAAACAGAATAACCATTATTCTCTAACTTGAATGAATGACCGTATTGCAATGAACATGATCTAATCATATTCATGCTCAACGTAGACACCTGATAACATTTATCTAGGTTCAATACTAATCCCAAAGGCAGATGGAGCGTGCGATGGTGATCTCATCAACTTTGGAAGCAATTCCAACACACGTCGTCACCTTGCCCTTAGCCAGTCTCCATTTAGTCCGTAGCTTTTGCTTCAAGTCACCAGTAATAGCAACTGAACCGGTATCCAATACCCAGGTGCTACCAGGAGTACTAGCGAGGTACATATTAATAACACGTATATACTTTGTTGAAGTTGCCAGCCTTCTTATCTACCATGCATTTGGGGTAATTCCGCTACCAGTGACCGTTCCCCTTACAATAGAAGCACTTAGTCTTGGGTTTGGGTTCAACCTTGGGTTCCTTCACTGGAGCGGCAACTGGTTTGCCATCCATGAAGTTTCCCTTCTAGCCCTTGCCCTTCTTGAAACCAGTGGTCTTGTTAAACCATCAACACTTGATGCTCCTTCTTGATTTCTACCCTTTACGGTCTTAAGCACCGCGAACAGCTCCGGGATCAACTCCATCCCTTGCATGTCATAGTTCATCACGAAGATCTAGTAGCTTAGTGATAGTGGCTAGAGAACTCTATCAATCACTATCTTATCTGGAAGTTTAAATCCCACTTGATTTAAGTGATTGTAGCACCCAGACATTCTGAGCACATGCTCACTAGCTGAGCTATTCTCCTCCATCTTGTTGGCTAAAGAACTTGTCAGAGGTCTCACACCTCTCAACACGGGCATGAGCCTGAAATCCCAATTTCAGCTCTTGGAACATCTCATATGTTCTATGGCGTTTAAAACATCATTGGAATCCCGATTCTAAGCCGTAAAGTATGGTGCACAAAACTATCAAGTAGTCATCAGGACGTGTCTGTCAGGTGTTCACAACATCCACAGACGACGTTGTAGGGGTTTGCACATCGAGCGGTGCAGCAAAGACGTAAGCCTTCTGTGTAGCAGTGAGGACACTCCTCGGACTACGGACCCAGTCCACATCATTGCTTACAATATCTTTCAACTTAATCTTTCTCTAGGAACGTATTGAAACAGGGAGCTACAACGTGAGCTATTTATCTACAACATATTTGCAAAGACAATTTAGAGTATGTTCATGATAATTGAGTTCATCTAATGAACTCCCACTCAGATAGACATCCCTCTAGTAATCTAAGTGAAACATGATCCGAGTCAACTAGGCCGTGTCCGATCATCACGTGAGACGGACTAGTCAACATCGGTGAACATCTTCATGTTGATCGTATCTTCTATACGACGCATGCTCGACCTTTCGGTCTTCCGTGTTCCGAGGCCATGTCTGTACATGCTAGGCTCGCCAAGTCAACCTAAGTGTTTTTGCTGTGTAAATCTGGCTTACACCCGTTGTATTCGAACGTTAGAATCTATCACACCTGATCATCACGTGGTGCTTCGAAACAACGAACCTTCGCAACGGTGCATAGTTAGGGGGAACACCTTTCTTGAAATTTTAATGAGGGATCATCTTATTTAAGCTACCGTCGTTCTAAGCAAATAAGATGTAAAACATGATAAACATCACATGCAATCAAATAGTGACATGATATGGCCAATATCATTTTGCTCCTCTCGATCTCCATCTTCAGGGCTCCATGATCATCGTTGTCACCGGCATGACACCATGATCTCCATCATCATGATCTCCATCATCGTGTCTTCTTGAAGTTGTCTCGTCATCTATTACTTCTACTACTATGGCTAACGCTTTAGCAATAAAGTAAAGTAATTACATGACGTTTATGTTGACACGCAGGTCATAAATAAATAAAGACAACTCTTATGGCTCCTGCCGGTTGTCATACTCATCGACATGCAAGTCATGATTCCTATTACAAGAACATGATCAATCTCATACATCACATATATCATTCATCACATCCTTTTGGCCATATCACATCACAAGGCATATGCTGCAAAAACAAGTTAGACGTCCTCTAATTGTTGTTGCAAGTTTTTACGTGGCTGCTATAGGTTTCTAGCAAGAACGTTTCTTACCTATGCGAAAACCACAACGTGATATGCCAATTTCTATTTACCCTTCATAAGGACCCTTTTCATCGAATCTGATCCAACTAAAGTGGGAGAGACAGACACCCGCTAGCCACCTTATGCAACTAGTGCATGTCAGTCGGTGGAACCAGTCTCACGTAAGAGTACGTGTAAGGTCGGTCCAGGCCGCTTCATCCCACGATGCCGCCGAATCAAGATAAGACTAGTAATGGCAAGCAAATTGACAAAATCGACGCCCACAACAACTTGTGTTCTACTCGTGCATAGAAACTATGCATAGACCTAGCTCATGATGCCACTGTTGGGGATCGTAGCAGAAATTCAAAATTTTCTACGCATCACCAAGATCAATCTATGGAGTAATCTAGCAACGAGGGGAAGGAGAGTGCATCTGCATACCCTTGTAGATCGCTAAGCGGAAGCGTTCAAGTGAACGGGGTTGATGGAGTCGTACTCGTCGTGATTCAAATCACCGGAGATCCTAGTGCCGAACGGACGGCACCTCCGCGTTCAACACATGTGCAGCCCGGTGACTTCTCCTACGCCTTGATCCAGCAAGGGGAGAAGGAGAGGTTGGGGAAGACTCCATCCAGTAGCAGCACGACAGCGTGGTGGTGGTGGAGGAGCGTGGCAATCCTGCAGGGCTTCGCCAAGCACCGCGGGAGAGGAATAGGGAGAGAGGCAGGGCTGCGCCATGGAGAGGTCAAAACTCATGTGTTGGCAGCCCCAAAGTTCTCAAGTATATATAGGGGAGAGGGAGGGGGTGAGCCCCCTTTAGGGTTTCCACCCCAAGGGGTGCGGCAGCCCCAAACCCATCTATGGTGGCGGCCAAGGGGGGGGAGAGGGGAAACTTGCCCCCCAAGCTAGGTGGAGGCGCCCCCTCCCCAAACCCTAGGCGCCTTGGGCCCTTGTGGGGGGGGGGGCGCACCAGCCCACCTGGGGCTGGTCCCCTCCCACACTTGGCCCATGCAGCCCTCCGAGGCTGGTGGCCCCACTTGGTGGACCACCGGGACCCTCCCGGTGGTCCCAGTACATTACCGATAAAACCCGAAACTTTTCCGGCGACCAAAACAGGACGTCCCATATATAAATCTTTACCTCCGGACCATTCCGGAACTCCTCGTGATGTCCGGGATCTCATCCGAGACTCCGAACAACATTCAGTAACCACGTATATCTATTCCCTATAACCCTAGCGTCATCGAACCTTAAGTGTGTAGACCCTACGGGTTCGGGAACCATGCAGACATGACCGAGACAACTCTCCGATCAATAACCAACAGCGGGATCTGGATACCCATGTTGGCTCCCACATATTCCACGATGATCTCATCGGATGAACCACGATGTCAAGGATTCAATCAATCCCGTATACAATTCCCTTTGTCTAGCAGTACGATACTTGCCCGAGATTCGATCGTCAGTATCCCGATACCTTGTTCAATCTCGTTACCGGCAAGTCTCTTTACTCGTTCCGTAACCCATCATCCCGTGATCAACTCCTTGGTCACATTGTGCACATTATGATGATGTCCTACTGAGTGGGCCCAGAGATACCTCTCCGTTACACGGAGTGACAAATCCCAGTCTCGATTCATGCCAACCCAACAGATACTTTTGGAGATACATGTAGTGTACCTTTATAGCCACCTAGTTACGTTGTGACGTTTGGCACACCCAAAGCACTCCTACAGTATCCGGGAGTTGCACAATCTCATGGTCTAAGGAAATGATACTTGACATTAGAAAAGCTTTAGCATACGAACTACACGATCTTTGTGCTAGGCTTAGGATTGGGTCTTGACCATCACATCATTCTCCTAATGATGTGATCCCGTTATCAACGACATCCAATGTCCATGGTCAGGAAACCGTAACCATCTATTGATCAACGAGCTAGTCAACTAGAGGCTTACTAGGGACATGGTGTTGTCTATGTATCCACACATGTATCTGAGTTTCCTATCAATACAATTCTAGCATGGATAATAAACGATTATCATGAACAATGAAATATATAATAATAACTAATTTATTATTGCCTCTAGGGCATATTTCCAACAGGGTAGTATCACGTGTTTACCACAAGTTTGTGTAAACGTGATCAGAAAGTTCATAGGAGGGCGGTGAATTCTGTTGAGCCGGCAGTCCCTCGTTACTTGAGGTGGTCGGAACAGCTTATTGTCTGGAGCAGGGAGGATCACCCTCCCCGGGTTGATAATCCGGGTCAACTGGCCTTGGTAGTGGCACCGCAGGTTGGTGGTTATAAATTTACTAAGGTGCTCATGGATGGAGGTAGCAGCATCAACATCCGCTATTACGAGACCTTTCGGCGCATGGGCTTAACTGACAAGAATTTAAAGACTTCCAACACCGTCTTCTATGGAGTGGTGCCTGGTAAATCGGCGTATCCTGTGGGTAAGATTGAGCTAGAGGTGGCCTTTGGAGACGAGCATGATTCTAGGGCGGAAAAGTTCACTTTTGAGGTGGTAAAAATCAAGAGTCCATATCACGCTTTGTTCGGGGCCGGCTTATGCCAAGTTCATGGAGCGGTCGTGTTATGTTTATTTACAGCTCAAGATGCCGGGTTACAAGGGTACCATCACCGTGCATGGAAGCCGAAAGGTGGCCCTGGAATGCGAAGAAGGCGATGCGGCTTATGCCGAGTCTGTCTGTGCAGCAGAGGAGCTCAAATTTTATCAAGATAACGTTGACCCGGCGGATATGACCTCTCTCAAGAAGCCGACTACGGAGCATGTCCCGGCCATGAATTTTAAATCGGCTGCAGAGACTAAGCTTGTTGACTTTACTCCGGGCGATTCGTCTAAGCAATTCAGCATCAGTGCCAACTTGGATCCTAAATAGGAAAGCGCGCTCATCGAGTTCATCCGTGAGAACCGGGACATCTTTGCATGGAAGCCTTCTGACATGCCGGGTGTACCGAGAGGACTCGCTGAGCACACTCTTAATATTGATCCGAAGTATAAGCTGGTCCGGCAGTTTTTGCGGCGATTCAATGAGGAACGACGAAAAGCTATAGGAGAAGAGGTCGCCCGGCTCTTGGTGGCTGGGTTCATTGTCAAAGTTTTTCACCCGGAGTGGTTAGCTAACCCGGTGCTCGTGCTCAAGAAAAACGGCACCTGGCGGATGTGTGTGGATTACACGGACTTAAATAAGGCTTGTCCGGCTGATCCTTTCGCTCTCCCCCGTATTGATCAAATCATTGATGCTACGGCAGGCTGTGCGCGTTTGAGCTTTTTGGATGCTTACTCTGGTTATCATCAGATCAAGATGGCAGTTAAGGACCAGGAGAAGACGGCTTTCATCACTCCGTTTGGAGCCTTCTGCTGTGTGTCTATGCCTTTTTGGCTCAAGAGTGCCCAGGCGACTTATCAACGGTGTGTACAGAATTGTCTCCACAATCAGATTGGGCGCAATGTTCATGCCTATGTGGATGACATAGTGGTGAAATCCAGAGAGGCGGAAACTTTTATATCTGATCTCAGAGAAACCTTTGACAATCTCCGGGTTTACAAAATGATGCTTAACCCGGAGAAGTGTGTATTGTTGGGGAACGTAGCAGAAATTCAAAATTTTCCTACGTGTCACCAAGATCTATCTATGGAGAGACTAGCAACGAGGGAAGGAGAGTGCATCTACATACCCTTGTAGATCGCTAAGCGGAAGCGTTCAAGAGAACGGGGTTGATGGAGTCGTACTCGTCGTGATCCAAATCACCGGAGATCCTAGTGCCGAACGGACGGCACCTCCGCATTCAACACACGTACAGCCCGACGACGTCTCCCATGCCTTGATCCAGCAAGGAGAGAGGGAGAGGTTGAGGAGGACTCCATCCAGCAGCAGCACAACGGCGTGGTGGTGATGGAGGAGCGTGGCAATCCTGCAGGGCTTCGCCAAGCACCGCAGAAGAGGAGGAAGAGGTGTTGGAGAGGGAGAAGGAGGCAACCAAAGGCATCGATGAAAGGCCCTCCTTCCCCCACTATATATAGGAGGGCCAAGGGGGGCGCCGGCCCTAGGAGATCCAATCATCTAGGGGGGGCGGCGGCCAGGGAGGTTTCCCTTCCCCCCAAGGCACCTAGGAGGTGCCTTCCACTATTGGGACTCTTCCCTTTTGTGAAACCCTAGGCGCATGGGCCCCTTGGGGCTGGTGCCCTTGGCCCATGTAGGCCAAGGCGCACCCCCTTATAGCCATGTGGCCCCCCGGGGCAGGTGGCCCCACCCGGTGGGCCCCCGGGATCCTTCCGGTGGTCCCGGTAAAATACCGATAACCCCGAAACTTGTCCCGATGGCCGAAATGGCACTTCCTATATATAATTCTTTACCTCCGGACCATTCCGGAACTCCTCGTGACGTCCGGGATCTCATCCGGGACTCCGAACAACATTCGGTAACCACATACAAGCTTCTTATAACCCTAGCGTCATCGAACCTTAAGTGTGTAGACCCTACGGGTTCGGGAGACATGCAGACATGACCGGAGACGTTCTCCGGTCAATAACCAACAGCGGGATCTGGATACCCATGTTGGCTCCCACATGTTCCACGATGATCTCATCGGATGAACCACGATGTCAAGGACTTAATCAATCCCGTATACAATTCCCTTTGTCTAGTGGTACGATACTTGCCCGAGATTCGATCGTCAGTATCCCGATACCTTGTTCAATCTCGTTACCGGAAAGTCTCTTTACTCGTTCCGTAACACATCATCCCGTGATCAACTCCTTGATCACATTGTGCACATTATGATGATGTCCTACCGAGTGGGCCCAGAGATACCTCTCCGTCACACGGAGTGACCAATCCCAGTCTCGATTCGTGCCAACCCAACAGACACTTTCGGAGATACCTGTAATGTACCTTTATAGCCACCCAGTTACGTTGTGACGTTTGGTACACCCAAAGCATTCCTACAGTATCCGAGAGTTGCACAATCTCATGGTCTAAGGAAATGATACTTGACATTAGAAAAGTTTTAGCATACGATGATGTGCTAGAAACACGATCCGAATCCTAACCCAGAACAGGTAGTGTAGTAAGAGGATTACTACACTAGGGCAATAGTTGCTGTAGGTTACAGGTACCAGTCCTTTGGCATTGGTAGATAACTAGTTGCTCGATCAGTTGATCTCCGAATGATCCCTGTACCACAACAGATACATAGGTGTGTACATAGACTCAAAGGATAGTTATGTTAAGATCGTACCTATTATTTGCTAATAGTACTTGTTGGAAATATAATAATAACTAATTTATTATTGCCTCTAGGGCATATTTCCAACAGTCTCCCACTTGCACTAGAGTCAATAATCTAGTTCACATCGCCATGTGATTAACACTCACAGGTCACATCGCCATGCGACCAACATCCAAAGAGTTTACTAGAGTCAATAATCTAGTTCACATCACTATGTGATTAACACTCGATGAGTTCTGGGTTTGATCATGTTATGCTTGTGAGAGAGGTTATAGTCAACGGGTCTGAACCTTTCAAATCCGTGTGTGCTTTACAAATCTCTATGTCATCTCCTAGATGCAGCTACCACGCTCTATTTGGAGCTATTCCAAATAACTGTTCTACTATACGAATCCAGTTTACTACTCAGAATAATCTGGATTAGTGTCAAAGCTTGCATCGGCGTAACCCTTTACGACGAACTCTTTTACCACCTCCATAATCGAGAAAATTCCTTAGTCCACTAGTTACTAAGGATAACTTTGACCGCTGTCCTGTGATCCATTCTTGGATCACTCTTGTACCCCCTGACTGACTCATGGCAAGGCACACTTCAGGTGCGGTACACAGCATAGCATACTGCAGAGCCTATGTCTTAAGCATAGGGGACGACCTTCGTCCTTCCTCTTTCTTCTGCCGTGGTCGAGCTTTAAGTCTCAACTTCATACCTTACTACTCAGGCAAGAACTCCTTCTTTGACTGATCCATCTTGAACACCTTCAAGATCATGTCAAGGTATGTGCTCATTTGAAAGTTCCATTAAGCGTTTTGATCTATCCTTATAGATCTTGATGCTCAATGCTCAAGCAGCTTAATCCAGGCTTTCCATTGAAAAACACTTTCCAAATAACCCTATATGCTTTCCAGAAATTCTACGTCATTTCTGATCAACAACATGTCAACAACATATACTCATCAGAAATTCTATAGTGCTCCCACTCACTTCTTTGGAAATACAAGTTTCTCATAAACTTTGTATAAACCCAAAATCTTTGATCATCATCAAAGCATACATTCCAACTCCTAGATGCTTACTCCAGTCCTCAGAAGGATTGCTGGAGCTTTGAATACTTATCAGCATCTTTCAGGATTGACAAAACCTTCCGGTTGTATCACATACAACCTTTCCTCAAAGAAAATCGTCGAGGAAACAATGTTTTGACATCCTATCTGCAAGATTTCATAAATAATGCAGTAATCACTAATATAATTCCAACAGACTCTTAGCATCGCTACGAGTGAGAAAGTCTCACCGTAGTCAACTCCTTGAACTTGTCGGGAAACTTCTTAACGACAAGTCGAGCTTTCTAAATGGTGACATTTACCATCATTGTCCGCCTTCCTTTTAAATCCATCTGTACTCAACAGCCTCACGACCATCAAGTAGTTCTTCCAAAGTCTACACTTTGTTTTCATACATGGATCCTCTCTCGGATTTTATGGCCTCGAGCCATTTATCGGAATCCAGGCCCACCATCGCTTCTCCATAGCTCGTAGGTTCATTGTTGTCTAGCAACATGACTTCCAAGACAGGATTACGTACCACTCTGAAGTAGTACGCATCCTTGTCATCCCACGAGGTTTGGTAGTGACTTGATCCGAAGTTTCATGATCACTATCATAAGCTTCCACTTCAATTGGTGTAGGTGCCACAGGAACAACTTCCTGTGCCCTGCCACACACTAATTGAAGAGACGGTTCAATAACCTCATCAAGTCTCCACCATCCTCCCACTCAATTCTTTCGAGAGAAACTTTTCCTCGAGAAAGGACCCGATTCTAGAAACAATCCCTTATTGCTTTCGGATCTGAGACAGGAGGCATACCCAACTGTTTTGGGTGTCCTATGAAGATGCATTTATCCGCTTTGGGTTCGAGCTTATCAGCCTGAAACTTTTTCACATAAGCGTCGCAGCCCCAAACCTTTAAGAAATGACAGCTTAGGTTTCTCTAAACCATAGTTCATACGGTGTCATATCATCGGAATTACGTGGTGCCCTATTTAAAGTGAATGTGGTTGTCTCTAATGCGTAACCCATAAACTATCGTGGTAATTCGATAAGAGACATCATGGTATGCATCATATCCAATAGGGTGCAGTTATGATGTTCGGACACACCATCACACTATGGTGTTCCAGGCTGTATTAGTTGTGAAACAATTTCCACAATGTCTTAATTCTGTGCCAAACTCGTAATTCAGATATTCATCTCTATGATCATATCATAGATATTTTATCCTCTTGTCACGACGATCTTTCAACTTCACCCTGAAATTACTTGAACCTTTCAATAATTCAGACTCGTGATTTATCAAGTAAATATACTCAACATCTACTCAAATCATCTGTGAAGTAAGAACATAACGATATCCACTACATGCCTCAGCACTCATTGGACTGCACACATCAAAATGTATTACTTCCAACAAGTTGCTTTCTAGTTCCATTTTACTAAAACCGAGGCTTTCAGTCATCTTGCCCATGTGGTATGATTTGCATGTCTCAAGTGATTCAAAATCAAGTGAGTCTAAACGGTCCATTTGCATGGAGTTTCTTCATGCAAATACACCAATAGACATGGTTCGCATGTCTCAAACCTTTCAAAAACGAGTGAGCCCAAAGATCCATCAACATGGAGCTTCTTCATGCGTTTTATACCGATATGACTTACGTGGCAGTGCCACAAGTAGGTGGTACTATCATTACTATCTTTTGGCATGAACATGTGTATCACTACGATCGAGATTCAATAAACCATTCATTTCAGGTGTAAGACCATTTGAAGGTATTATTCAAATAAACAGAGTAACCATTATTCTTCTTAAATGAATAATCGTATTGCGATAGGCATAATCCAATCATGTCTATGCTCAACGCAAACACCAAATAACAATTATTTAGGTTTAACACCAATCTCGATGGTAGAGGGAGCGTGCGTTGCTTGATCATATCAACATTGGAAACACTTCCAACACATATCGTCAGCTCACCTTTAGCTAGTCTCCGTTTATTCCGTAGCCTTTTGTTTCGAGTTACTAACACTTAGCAACCGAACCGGTATCTAATACCCTGGTGCTACTAGCAGTACTAGTAAAGTACACATTAACATAATACATCCAATATACTTCTATCGACCTTGCCAGCCTTCTTATCTACCAAGTATCTAGGGTAATTCTGCTCCAGTGGCTGTTCCCTTTATTACAGAAGCACTTAGTCTCGGGTTTGGGTTCAACCTTGGGTTTCTTCACTAGAGCAGCAGCTGATTTGCCGTTTCATGAAGCATCCCTTTTTGCCCTTGCCCTTCTTGAAACTAGTGGTTTCACCAACCATCAACAATTGATGCTCCTTCTTGATCTCTACTTTTGTGGTGTCAAACATTGCGAATATCTCAAGGATCATCATATATGTCCCTGATATATTATAGTTCATCACGAAGCTCAAGTAGCTTGGTGGTAATGACGTCGGAGAACCATCACTATTTCATCTGGAAGATCAACTCCCACTCGATTCAAGCGATTGTTGTACTCAGACAATCTAAGCACAAGCTCAACAATTGAGCTTTTCTCCCTTAGTTTGCAGGCTAAGAAAATCGTCGGAGGTCTTATACCTCTTGACGTGGGCACGAGCCTGAAATCCCAATTTCAGCCCTCGAAACATCTCATATGTTTCGCGACGTTTCAAAAACGTTTTCGGTGCCTCAATTCTAAACCGTTTAACTGAACTATCACGTAGTTATCAAAATGTGTATGTCAGATGTTCGCAACATCCACAGATGACGTTCGAGGTTCAGCACACTGAGCGGTGCATTAAGGACATAAGCCTTCTATGAAGCAATGAGGACAATCCTCAGTTTACGGACCTAGTCCGCATAATTGCTACTATCAACTTTTCAACTAAATTTTCTCTAGGAACATATCTAAACAGTAGAACTGAAGCGCGAGCTACGACATAATTCGCGAAGACCTTTTGACCATGTTCAGGATAATTAAGTTCATCTTATGAACTCCCACTCAGATAGACATCCCTCTAGGCATCTAAGCGATTACATGATCCGAGTCAACTAGGCCGTGTCCGATCATCACGTGAGACGGACTAGTCAACGTCGGTGAACATCTTCATGTTGATCGTATCTACCATACGACTCATGCTCGACCTTTCGGTCTTCTGTGTTCCGAGGCCATGTCTATGCACATGCTAGGCTCGTTAAGTTAACCCTAAGTGTTTTGCATGTGTAAAACTGTCTTACACCCGTTGCATGTGAATGTAAGGATCTATCACACCCGATCATCACGTGGTGCTTCGAAACGACGAACTTTAGCAACGGTGCACAGTTAGGGGAGAACACATTCTTGAAATTGTAATGAGGGATCATCTTATTTACTACCGTCGTTCTAAGAAAATAAGATGTATAAACATGATAAACATCACATGCAATCAAATAATAGTGACATGATATGGCCAATATCATATAGCTCCTTTGATCTCCATCTTGGGGCTCCATGATCATCTTGTCACGTCATCGACATGCAAGTCGTGATTCCTATTACAAGAACATGATCAATCTCATACATCACATATATCATTCATCACATCCTTTTGGCCATATCACATCACATAGCATACCCTGCAAACACAAGTTAGACGTCCTCTAATTGTTGTTTGCATGTTTTACGTGGCTGCTATGGGTTTCTAGCAAGAACGTTTCTTACCTACGCAAAACCACAACGTGATATGCCAATTTCTATTTACCCTTCATAAGGACCCTTTTCATCGAATCCGATCCGACTAAAGTGGGAGAGACTGGCACCCGCTAGCCACCTCATGCAAATAGTGCATGTCAGTCGGTGGAACCTGTCTCACGTAAGAGTACGTGTAAGGTCGGTCCGGGCCGCTTCATCCCACGATGCCGCCGAATCAAGATAAGACTAGTAACGGCAAGCATATTGAACAAAATCAACGCCCACAACTACTTTGTGTTCTACTCGTGCATAGAAACTACGCATAGACCTAGCTCATGATGCCACTGTTGGGGAACGTAGCAGAAATTCAAAATTTTCTTACGTGTCACCAAGATCTATCTATGGAGAGACTAGAAACGAGGGGAAGGAGAGTGCATCTACATACCCTTGTAGATCGCTAAGCGGAAGTGTTCAAGAGAACGGGGTTGATGGAGTCGTACTCGTCGTGATCCAAATCACCGGAGATCCTAGTGCCGAACGGATGGCGCCTCTGCGTTCAACACACGTACAGCCCGACGACGTCTCCCATGCCTTGATCCAGCAAGGAGAGAGGGAGAGGTTGAGGAGGACTCCATCCAGCAGCAGCACAACGGCGTGGTGGTGATGGAGGAGCGTGGCAATCCTGCAGGGCTTCGCCAAGCACCGCAGAAGAGGAGGAAGAGGTGTTGGAGAGGGAGAAGGAGGCAACCAAAGGCATCGATGAAAATCCCTCCTTCCCCCACTATATATAGGAGGGCCAAGGGGGGGGCGCCGGCCCTAGGAGATCCAATCTCCTAGGGGGGGCGGCGGCCAGGGAGGTTTCCCTTCCCCCCAAGGCACCTAGGAGGTGCCTTCCACTATTGGGACTCTTCCCTTTTGTGAAACCCTAGGCGCATGGGCCCCTTGGGGCTGGTGCCCTTGGCCCATGTAGGCCAAGGCGCACCCCCTATAGCCCATGTGGCCCCCCGGGGCAGGTGGCCCCACCCGGTGGGCCCCCGGGACCCTTCCGGTGGTCCCGGTACAATACCGATAACCCCGAAACTTGTCCCGATGGCCGAAATGGCACTTCCTATATATAATTCTTTACCTCCGGACCATTCCGGAACTCCTCGTGACGTCCGAGATCTCATCCGGGACTCCGAACAACATTCGGTAACCACATACAAGCTTCCTTTATAACCCTAGCGTCATCAAACCTTAAGTGTGTAGACCCTACGGGTTCGGGAGACATGCAGACATGACCGAGACGTTCTCCGGTCAATAACCAACAGCGGGATCTGGATACCCATGTTGGCTTCCACATGTTCCACGATGATCTCATTGGATGAACCACGATGTCAAGGACTTAATCAATCCCGTATACAATTCCCTTTGTCTATCGGTACGACACTTGCCCGAGATTCGATCGTCGGTATCCTGATACCTTGTTCAATCTCGTTACCGGCAAGTCTCTTTACTTGTTCCGTAACACATCATCCCGTGATCAACTCCTTGATCACATTGTGCACATTATGATGATGTCCTACCGAGTGGGCCCAGAGATACCTCTCCATCACACGGAGTGACAAATCCCAGTCTCGATTCGTGCCAACCCAACAGACACTTTCGGAGATACCCGTAGTGCACCTTTATAGTCACCCAGTTACGTTGTGACGTTTGGTACACCCAAAGCACTCCTACGGTATCCGGGAGTTGCACAATCTCATGGTCTAAGGAAATGATACTTGACATTAGAAAAGCTTTAGCATACGAACTACACGATCTATGAGCTATGCTTAGGATTGGGTCTTGTCCATCACATCATTCTCCTAATGATGTGATCCTGTTATCAATGACATCCTATGTCCATGGTCAGGAAACCGTAACCATCTATTGATCAACGAGCTAGTCAACTAGAGGCTTACTAGGGACATGGTGTTGTCTATGTATCCACACATGTATCTGAGTTTCCTATCAATACAATTCTAGCATGGATAATAAACGATTATCATGAACAAGGAAATATAATAATAATCAATTTATTATTGCCTCTAGGGCATATTTCCAACATGTATTTGGTGTGCCTGCAGGCAAGCTTTTGGGATTCTTGGTCTCAAACAGGGGCATCGAGGCTAATCCGGAGAAGATTAAGGCAATCACTTCTTTGGCTAACCGGCATGTATCAATGATGTTCAGCGACTGGCGGGTCGTGTTGCCGCTTTAAGCCGTTTCATAAGCCGGTTAGGTGAGAAGGCCCTACCGCTGTACCAACTGATGAAGAAGGCAGACACCTTTGTCTGGAGTAATGCTGCTAATGCTGCTTTTGAGGATTTGAAGAGGCAGTTATCTGAGCCGCCAGTTCTTGCAGCTCCCATTGACAAAGAGCCTTTGCTGTTATATGTCGCTGCTAATTCACGAGCCGTCAGTGTGGCAATTGTGGTAGAGCGCAAGGAGGCTGGTAAGGAACATCCGGTTCAACGGCCGGTTTATTATGTCAGTGAAGTACTCATCGAGTCAAAACAAAGATATCCTCATTGGCAGAAACTTGTTTACGGGGTGTTCATGGCAAGATGGAAGCTGAAGCAATACTTCCAAGGTCACCCTATCACTGTGGTAAGTTTTGCCCCCTTGGGAGACATTATTCAGAACAGAGAGGCTACAGGACGAGTCGCCAAGTGGGCCATCGAGCTCGGGCCTCATGGTCTGAAATACGTACCACGCACTGCCATTAAGTCTCAAGCTTTGGTGGATTTCATCAATGACTGGACAGAGCTACATGCACCTGAGGAGAAGCCCGATAACACTTATTGGACTATTCACTTTGATGGGTCCAGACAGTTGGAAGGCTCGGGGGCTGGAGTCGTGTTAACTTCCCCTCGAGGTGACAAATTTTGTTATGTGCTCCGGCTTATGTTTCCTTGTACTAACAATGCAGCTAAGTACGAGGCCCTACTCCATGGTCTCTGGATGGCCAAAGAGATGAACTTGAGCCGGGTAAGATGCTTGGGAGACTCAGACCTTGTGGATCAACAGGTGTCAGGCAAGTGGGACTCTAAAGATCCCCTTATGGCAGCTTACCGTCGTGAAGTCGATGTCGTGGCTGGACATTTCAAGGGTTATGTGGTGGAACACATTGATTGAAGGAAGAATGAGGCGGCTGATGCCTTAAGCCGGCTGGGGTCTCAGCGTAAGCCGGTGCCGCCTAACACCTTTCTTGATGTTTTGCATAATCCTTCTGTTAAGTTACCTACAGAGGAAGATCTGGCAGTACCAGACCCGGAGGCACAGTTGGTGGCGGCTCTCCACATTATCCAGGATTGGACAGTGCCTTATTTGGCTTACATGACCCGGGGAGAGTTGCCTGAAGATGAGACCTTGGCAAGACAAATCGCCCGGCGGTCCAAGTCCATGACAATTGTCAATGGCGAGTTACATCACTGCAGCGTCACTGGAGCATTTCAACGTTGCGTGTCACCTACAGAGGGTCAGGAGATCCTTCATGACATTCATGAAGGCGATTATGGTCATCACGCCGGCTCAAAATCTCTTGTGGCCAAAGCTTTCCGTCATGGGTTTTATTGGCTGACGACTCATGCTGATGCAGAAGACCTGGTCAGTAAATGTGATGGATGTCATAAATTCTCACGACGAGCCCATGTGCCTGCTCAAGAATTGAGGATGATTCCAATTACTTGGGCATTTGTAGTCTGGGGGCTTAATATGGTCGGTCCTTTCAAAAGGTCTAAGGATAAAAAGACGCACCTCTTGGTGGCGGTTGACAAGTTCACAAAGTGGGTGGAGGCAGAGCCAGTCAGGAAGTGTGATGCAGCCACGGCGGTCCAGTTTATGAAAAAGGTGATTTTTTGCTTTGGTTTTCCACACAGCATTATAACTGATAATGGCACTAACCTCTCCAAAGGAGTTATGGAAGAGTTTTGTCAACGAGAGCATATCCGGCTTGACGTTTTAGCTGTGGCTCACCCTCAATCCAATGGTCAAGCAGAACAAGCTAATCAAGAAATCTTGAGGGGTATCAAGCCCCGGCTCTTGGTCCCCTTGCAGCGGACGCCGGGTTGTTGGGTGGAGGAGTTACCTTCTGTACTTTGGAGCATCAATACTACACCTAACAGATCTACGGGTTACATGCCTTTCTTTATGGTGTATGGAGCAGAGGTGGTCCTGCCAACTGACATCCGTCATGACTCACCCCGTGTGGCGGCTTATGTTGAGGAAGACAATGAAAAAGCTCGGCAAGACGCACTTGACCTGTTGGATGAAGAGCGAGACTTGGCAATAGCCCGCTCGGCGATTTACCAGCAAGACCTACGCCGCTACCACAACCGCCAGGTTAGGTCCAGAACCTTTCAGGAAGGCGACTTAGTGCTCCAACTCATCCAGGATCAATCTGACATGCACAAGCTATCCCCTCCTTGGGAAGGACCCTTTGTGGTCAGCAAGAATCTGAACAACGGATCATACTACCTTATCGACATTCGGGAGCATAAAGACTCACGTAAGTCGGAGGAGGAGACCCGTCGGCCGTGGAATATCGCTCATCTTCGGCCTTATTATACTTGAGCCATCGGCTCTAATGTGTATATACTTATACTATGTATATTACATAAAGCAATAAAGCAGGACCTCTGTCCTTTTTTCCACTCCCAAAAAGGTTTATGTGTTTTCTTTGTCAGGTGGTGGAGATAACCAAGGAAAGGCGGATCATATCTGAATCCGGCTTTCCTTTGGTCCGGCTTATGATCATATCTGAATCTAGCCGTGATCATTTGGGGGCTTCCTGTTCAAACATAGGTCGTATTCGAACCAAAGAGAACATAGCTGTCGATACCCACTTGATCGGCATACTGCCAAACCCACTTGGGGGCTTCTTGATCATATTTGAATCATAGCTTAACCCCTTTGGGTCTGATGTGGATCGTATTCGAATCAGCGTCATTAAACAACTCTTATGGTCACTTGGGGGCTTCCTGTTCAAATATAGGTCGTATTTGAACCAAAGAGAACATAGCTGTCGATACCCACTTGATCGGCATCGCCACAGCCACTGGGGGCTAACAGATCGTATCCGAATCTTAGCTCAACCCCTTTGGAATGGTTCACTGATCGTATTCGAATCAGAAACCCTTGAATTTTGTTCATCATATTTTACAAGTATCAACATTGGATATCTTGTGACCCTCTTGAAAATACAATGGAATACATTGCAATCCTCCAGGATTAATACTGGTTACATCAGGTTGTTAAGTACCAGGTGAACTTTTATGTGCCAATTTTCAGGAGTTAAACTTACCCTCAGGGGTTGGCTTATATAAGCCAGAAAAGCAGCTGTAAGCATGGCAAGGCAATGCAAGACATTTCTGCAAAGGACATAATAGATTCATATAAACTACAAAGTGCATAGTGACAGTGGCTTATGCAAGTATTAAGGGCCATAAGCGTGCGCAAAGGCATAGCAAAACTCAAAGTATTTTCTACTCTATTACAAGACTCCCCGAGTCTGAATGATGTGGCATTGTTTTTCTACAACGACATAAGCAGGTGGCGCCTGGCAATCTACTCTTGGGGTTGACTTGAAGCTTCCGGGTTATCCTTCTCCGCCTCTCCGCCGGCTGCTTTGTCCTGGAAGGATGATGAGGCCCAGTCAATGCCACTCAAAGCCTCAAACTCAGCTTCATTATCTATTAAACCCGTTGGGTCGACTTCAGGGGCAAAGGTGTGCTTACGGATTGGAGGGATCAAGCTGACATCGTCATAATGCGGCGTGGAGATTCTCCGATTCTCCTTGTCATAACCCGGCTGACACTTGGTGAGGTCAGTGTCGTTTCCAATTTGAGTGGCCACAGGGCGTATATCCCTCACGCAGGTGGTGAAATCATTTTCATCAAATGGAGTGCCATCCTCCTTTAAACTTGGATACCCAAGAGCGATGTCGGCCGGGTCTAGCCCTCGTAACCAGGCTTTGGCCCGACTCAAAGCGGCTATTGCTCCGGCTCTTGCTTGGGCCCGTCTCAACTCTTGAATCCGCTGAGGAAGTACAGCAAGCCGTTGTAACACATCTTGCAAGAGGTAGGGCACATCATTTGATAAGGATACAACGGCCAAGGCACGTTGTGACCCGATGTACAGTTGCTCTACTAGAGTATACACCGCCTTCAATTTGATCAGCATATTCTTCTTGAGGTTTGTGCTCCTGGGGCCTGTATTGGTAAGTATAAGGTAAACCTCAGGTAACAATTGAAGGAATATTTACAATATTTAATGCTTGCTTAAGATAACTTACCAAAGATCGCTGAGACCATCCGAGATATCTGGCGTTGTAAGCCGGTCAGTTCGGCTGTTGCATTTGCCAGCGACGCCTCTGCTGTCTCGGCCCGGGTCACTAGTCCGGCCTTTTCGTCAGTCCAAATTTTCTTCTCCGACTCAAAATTTTTCTTCAGCTTCTCTTGTTCAGAGACGCTGAATTCAAATTTGGAGTTAGCCTTTTGAGTTTCAATCTCCTGGGCTGCCACGCGGTTCTTCAGGTCAACAATCTCCGATTCAAATTGACTTATGATGGCCTGCATTGCACCGGATAGTAGTCAAGATTACGGTAAATAATATTAAGTCCCAAGCACTTTGCAAGCAAAGATACTTGACACTTGGGGGCTAATGTATACAAAGCTTTCTAAATTATTAAGTCGGACCTGGATATTAAGTCCCAAATACTTTGCAAGCAAAGATACTTGGCACTTGGGGGCTAATGTGTATCGCAAGTTAAAGGTATTGTGTTACATCAGGTTTAAATATTTTTCTTTAAGCCGGGCAAGCAGCTCTAACAATTTTTCTAAGTCTATAGCATATTTATTCATAAGTAACAGACTTGGGGGCTGGTACAGTAAGTATGATTGAAAGTAAGGAAGCATAAGTCATACCTCAGATTTTTGCTGTATTTGCTTCACCATGTCAATTTCCAGGTCACGGCTGCTTTGCACCTGGTTGATATAGCCCGAGACGATCTCTCCAATACTCAAATGAGTATAGTCGGTGATATCCATCTTGGCCTTACGGCGTTCTAGCAACTCCTCTTTAGCCGAGCATTTGGCAAGGATGGTGGGCCTGGCCGGCTCAACGAATTGAGCCTTGAGAAATTCCACTTCTGGGTCAGCCATTTTGACTGGGCTAGGTGCCTCTGGGTTAACAGAACCATCAGGAATATCTTCAGCAGGCGGGTCAGAAGTTGGTGCTGCAATGTCTTGAGCCGGCTTAGGCGGCGGTTGATGTGTGGGAGTTGGGAGCAGCTATACCATGTTCCGGTTCAGTCACCACAGGGGTTTGGGCCGGTTTATCTTTCTTGGTTTTCTTCCTGGGCTTAACCTGCACGTTGTGGGCAAAGCAGAGAAATAAGTAAAGAAACATGAAGAAAGAAAAACATAAGGTGAATAAATTGATATTACCCAGGGGCAGTCTTAAAAGCCGGCATGTTTGATTGCATGGACTCGCCGGATGAAGGAGAGGTATCCTGGTAATTGGAGTCAGAGGAATTGAGAGGTTGACGGATTAGACCCGCCAAAGGTAAAAAAGGGTATAAATTGGAGATAACCTCAGTCCGACGCTTCCGGGTTGTGTCAGGCAAGCCGGAGGATAGCTCTGCATCCTTGCTGGTCCGGGTCTGCCTCCGGTTTTCAAATTGCTGTTGCTTCAAAAGAAAGTCAGGATCTTGGTAAGCCAAAGGGTGTGAAAATCTTACTTTCCGGGTTACTCTTCGAATTTTCTGACGCGGCCAAAGTTCGGAGTCAGAGGAGATTATAATTACCTCTTCCTCGACGGGTTGGTTGTTGCCCGTGTCTTCCTGAAAGAAGGTTAATATCAGTAAAGTAGTGATAAAGGAGAAAGGGAAATTAAAAGATTACCTCTTCCTCATTATCATCAGTATCATCAAGCTGAAACAACTCAGAAGCGCTTGGCTTCCTTTTCCTTGAAGTGGTGGGCTTGGCGGTTTTCCTTTCGGCCCTCTTGGCCGCCCTGGCTGTCTTGGCCGCCTCATGATCATATTGGATTTTCCAGAAGTTATCATTTGCCTGTAAAAGGTTATAAAGGGTTATGCGTAAGAATACAGTATAACATGGTAAAAAAATAACCCGACGGCTGGAAACTTACTGCAGGGGCCGGGTTCTTCTGGCAAAAAGGTAGTAAGCCGAAAGCGTTACTATTCACTGTGCCCTCTTTCAACAAAGACTGAGTTGTAGCTTCCACTACGTCATCTGGTAAGTCGTCAGGACTATGACGCTGAGGGTCATCTTTCTCACCTGAATAATTACACATTAAGCCGGGGCGGGGGCTTAACGGAATTATTCTCCAAGCAACCCAGACTCGGACCAGGTCAATGCCATCTAAGCCGTTCCCTAAAAGAGCTTTAATCTTCTTGATCTTGGGGGTGAGTGGCAGACGTTCAATAGCAGTCAACTTATCCGGCAGCGGGTGAGTAGGTTCAACGCGCAATGCACGGAAGCCGGGCAGCGGGTTTTCACCAGCCGGAGAAGTATCTTGGCAGTAGAACCATGTCTGGTTCCAGTCCTTTGGATGACTCGGCAATTCAGCATAAGGGAACAGGCAGTCTCTCCGCCTTTGAATCGATATGCCACCAAGCTCCAAACTGGGCCCGCTGGCCCCCCATTCTATCGGTTCAAATAGAACAATTCCCTGAACAAAAGTAGGTTGGGTTCTTCTCCAAGGTAGACCTCACAGAAAACTTGGAAGTTGCAGATATTTGACACGGAATTGGGCCCGATGTCTTGAGGTCTTAAGTCAAAGAAGTGCAGAACGTCTCTAAAGAATTTTGAACCGGGAGGAGCAAATCCCCGGCTCATGTGATCGGTAAAAATGATCACCTCTCCTTCCTTGGGTTGAGGTTTCTCTTGAGACGGTTCAGGAGCACGATAAGACATGACATCCTTCTTGGGCAGATGGCCAGACTTTACAAACTTGGACAGTTTGCTCTCTGTAATAATGGATGGGACCAAGTTGCAGGTAACCGGAGGTTTAACAGCTTTGGGTGCCATTGGGTAAATTGAAGCCTACAACAAGATAAAGGAAATTGTTCTGGTTTATTATAACCCAGAGAATAAACATTATTGGGTTATTTAAGATGGCGGCTTGAGAAGGGGCCTAATGACATACAGGTAACTATGTGATAATGTTTAACAGCTGCATGTATTAAAGATGATTAAGGTTTTCTTAAGTCGCCAGAGGCAAGCGGTGCTGACAGTCGGTATTATCTTAAACCGGCTACACGGACTACTATGGCTGAAACAGAGTCAACAGACGCAGTTTTTTGGCTAAGTGTGGAACAAACATGTTTCACAAGTTGCAATCATTATTTTGGATCAAACGATGCTCTGGAAAGGAAAATATTTCTAGACCTAAAACAGTACAGAGAAGTTCATGTACTCGCGGAGGGCTTCCAAAACAAGGGAAATGAGATCTGTTCTCATACAGGATAAGCACAAACATTTTCCGCAGCAGTTCTAAGTTATTTTTTATAATCTAAACAAGGCATTGGAGGTGAGAACTAATGGAGGTTTGCGTCGGGCGGCGATGAACGACGACGAACTCAAGACGGTTTCAATGCAGATCTGAGAAGGGGGAAAAGAGGAACTCACAGATGCGGAAGAACTGCGGAGGGTCGCCGTCGTTTTCTGGTCAGAATCAGGGTGATGCAGCGGCCTGAGTCGGTGAAGACGAGGGGGTCGACGGCGGCGGCGGCGGAGCTTGAGCAGCAAAGAAGGAGGTGCGAGGAGGAAGACGACTGAAGGAAATGAAAAAGACCTAGGTCGCATCTATTTATAAGGAGGGGCCGACCAAGACGGCGCGAGAAACGAGGAGACGGAATATCATTTTACAACGACCCCGACGCCTCGATTTTCGGGATGGTCAGTTAAGGCAAAGATCCGTTGAAGATATGATGAAATAAGATAAGGATTTAATTAAAAGATGATGTCACGGTGGGTTAACCCGGATCCAGAAGATGACGTCACAATGGGTTATGACCTTTTCACGGACAGAAGACAGAAGGACTGATTCTTAAGGTATTTTAAGATTGACATGAACCGGTCCAAATCAATCTGGGGCCTAATGTTGGGGATATAACTATTTGAGTAAGCCGGCCAGGAGGGGCCGGGTTATGCAAAGAAGACTCATCGTAAAGGAAGCCCAAGACCCAGCGTGAGGATGGCGGTTCATAGAGCTTAAGGCCCATAGAGACAAACCGCCGTAATGACATGACTTGTAACATAAGGTAGAGGTAACTAGTCACCGAGCCGGACACTGTTTATGAGCCGGCCGGGACTCTGTAGGCCGCAGGACGTCAACCCGTGTATATAAGGGAACGACCCGCCGGCGGCTTAGGGCAAGAAACAACCAATCGAGAACCGGGCATAGCGTATCTCGCTCCCTGGTCATCGAAACCTCAAGCAATACCAACCCAACTAGACGTAGGCCTTCCTTCACCGCAAGGGGCTGAACTAGTATAAACCTCGCGTGTCCTTTGTCCCGATTAACCCCTTTAAGCTTCCTAGTTGCGATGGCTCCACGATTAAGTCCTTGCAAGAGGACATCTGCCGTGACAATTCCACAACATTACTGCTTATGTTAACTACTTGCATCAGTGCCATCCTCTTTGCACGCAACTCCATCTAAGGTGCAATTCACTGTCAACACATCTATGTTAGAGTAATCATTAATGCCTTCCGGATGTGCATCAGTCATCAAAAGGTAATGTATTTCTTCTTTACCATGTGCATAGCTTATGTTAAGGATTATAGCTTGATTTCAAACAAATTGGTGGTGTAAGGTACCAAAAGCCTATTTTCACAGTATGCTTAGACCCGATAACTCAGGAGACTTTTTTCCAAATCAATATTGATGATGTATGAGATGAATGGCCCTTCTACTTTTTTCAGTTGAAGAGTATTGATGATAATGAAGGTGATATCCATTTGATTTATATTGAAATAAAATAGCATACGAAAAACCAGCATATTTTAATTAGTATTAGAAGCTCTTCTATCAATCTATCCAAGTTTTTTTTGCAGGAATCACATGTTTGTTATATATATTTCCTGTACTCGCACTTTTTACAATAATACATAACACTTTCTGTTAAGAAAACAGTAAAAAGTTTATTTCTCTCACATTTGTTTAAAATTTTTGTTATCATGTGTTCCGGCAGCAACGGGCGGGGCTAAGAGATTCATCCCCACTATAGAATTTATCTCAACATGCAGGGCATCCACATCATTGCAGGTGCCCCTCGGTAGTTTTTTTCTTACCTCGTCGTTTTCTGCTGCTTCCGCGTGCGCGATGTAGGGAGTCGAGTCGCTGCCTTCCCTGACCAAAATTTCCACACCGGCTATGAATCCTGACCCAATTATCTCCCCAATTGGCTCCCTCAGGCTGGTCACAATGGGGAGGAAATTAGCAGTAACATCACACACTCCCATACAACTATGCTTATGTGTCACATATTTAATGAAGAGAGAGGTGCTTGTGGTAACTAGCTAAGTTACCGGAACATCACACACTCCAAGAAACAATGAGTCTATAATTTAATAAATACATCGTTGCATGACACTATATAGATGTTCCTACCCACTATGAAGATAGTAACATAGTCTAGGGAAGTGTGTAAGTTACTAGCTTATGTTCTTGCCCATTGTGAGCAGCCTCACCCATGTCCCAATTAACACCCCCTCCTCTCTCCCGCCCATTGATTTCCATAACTGATCCTATTCATCTTCTCTGCATAAATGCTGGAGTAAAAACTGGAACGATTCTCCGCTTTAAGCTTCCATCGGCATCATAGTTTGTTCTCCCTTTAAGTTTTCGTGGACACCACATCTCCTGGTGGTAAATCTCGAGGCGGAGGCGGAGTGTGTAGGCTTCTAGAACCAGTCGGTCGTTGATGGGAGACGCCCGCCTCTGTCACGCAGCCACCGCGCACGGCGCCGCTCTCCTTCTCCTATCTAACTGAGTTCGACAACTGTCTCGTCGTCACCGTTCTTGGTTCGCCATGGCCAGTCATCAATATCTTGACCACACGGTATGCCTCACTCGCCCTACCTTGACATCTGCCGCCGGCTAGACTTGATACATGTGTGCGTAGATTGATCCTATCCCCTAGCGCCATATGCACAAACTCACGCTGCTGGAAAGCCCCAGGAGACCTAAGTGGTTAACTCCTGAAGCAATGAATAAGAGTAGATACTGCCCTGATGTTTGGGTATTGTATCATCAAATCTTTGCGTGAGTGCATATCCTTCCGTGCAGGTTGATTCCCCATATTAATTATTTACTAGCGTTTTCTTAAAACTTTGCTTTGTTTTAGATTGTAAACTCACTGCAGATCCCGCGCAAAAAAAGTAAACTCATTGCAAATTTGCTACTGATCTGATTGGCTCTAGCAGGTTGCGTCAATCATATTACTGAATCCTTTTGAGATAGGCGATGCTAAGATTCACTTGAGATAACTGATGCTCCGCCCTTATTTTAGTAGGATTGCATCAGTTTTGCACAGATTGCAGTATTGTCCATCGCTAAGAAGAACCTCTGAAGAAATTGCTTTACAAAAACGCAAATCTTTTTTGATGGTATGATGCCCATAATATTTTTTGTTGTTCAATGCATCTACTATTTGTAAATACTGGTGTGTGCTGAATGTATTTCTGAATAATCAAAATAACTTGATTTTTGCAGGTAACTTTTTCCTATATTCTGCAGTTGTCTTCCAATCATCTCGATATGTTAATGACATGAGTTACTTTAGCATTTATGTGGACCTAAGAATATTGACAACTATAGGTCTGAACAATTGAAGGAAGATGATAAAAAAGAGTTGAAGGAATATCAACGTATTTTTTGCATCCATTCTCATTAGCCTTCCATGGACCTAAAAGTTGTATTGTGAAACAACATACAAATTGTTTGAAAGTTGTCAAAACTCCAATGGATATACATCAATAGTGAACACTCCTTATTTTTTTCTAACCTATATATTGTGTATTTCTTCCGTATGATTTTGTATTTGTTATTTACGATGAAACTTTGGTGGTTGTGCTATCAAATGCCAATTTCCCGATCTATAGAAGTAAGAACATGTCCTCCTATAATTATCATTATTGATTGTTATTATTTGATTCCTATTGAATTGCTTTATTTCTACACCTTCAGCATGGCTTTGTTCAATTGGTAAGATTTATTTTACTAATCCCTCCTCATTGTCATAGTTGTTTGACTTAAAGTACATGTTGTTTGGAATTGGTTATCCCGACATGCCAAACCAATGCGGGTGGTTGTTTGTTATCCTCACCAGATGAAGATAAAAAAATGTTAGCTATGATGCGGGCAACTTAGAATAATCCACCTCCAAAGAAAAACTCCAATGCCTATTTGAATTATGGAACATCTTTTTGGTCTATGCGTGACATGTTTTGGATTTACAGATGGATGGAGGGGTCAACAGTATTTAGTCGATGGAAACTGAAGCACTAGCTAATGTAAATATTTTATTACAGGAAATCTTTTGTATTTTTCTTTACAGACATGCATTGTTCAATCTAATGAAATGGACTTATGTAGATGAGCGACGACGTGGTTAACAAGTATATTAAAATAATTTATATTTCATTTGTTTAATATATATCATTTTTCCTTACTACATTTTTCGTAACAGCATGTGAGGTACCATCTAGTTATTAAAATGTCGCGCTCTTCATAATAATCGCCATGGGGGCATTAAAGAGACAAGATAATTGTCATGGAGTGCACAAGTTTGACGAAAAATAAATCAGACGCTGGGAAGGGCGTTCGCCAGCATCAGTCTCCTCGCGAACATACATCATGTAACATTTCCATTTGATAGAAAAAAAAACTTTGTTCTCGTCCCCAACCAGCTAATTTTTTTTAAATAATACATTTTTAAATTAATTTTCACAAATATTACGCTTAAAAAAGAATTTTAGAAATAATACACCGTCGGCCCGCTGCGGACCGACTGGGCCTAGTCAGCCCACAACAGGCCGACTGGGTGCACTCGGCCAGTAGCAGGCCGACAGCTGGCCAGCCTGCGACGTGTCGCGCGCGGATTGGGCAGGCCACGTCGCGAGGGGGAGAGAGGAAGCTGTCGGCGCGGTGGTCACGGGGCGAGCCCCTGTCGGCTTATCGCGGGCCGATTGGCCAGCTGCGGGCCGACAGGGTGTGGACCCACCTCACGCGGCAGCAGGCTCCCTGCGTCTTCTTCCTCCTCCCACGCACGCGAGCGTTCTTCTTCTGTTCTTTCCTTCTCCTCTCTGTACACCAAAATTCCCCAATTTCTACACCTAAATGAACCATTTATTTGCGGATTTGGCACCGTGAATGGATTCTACTCAGTTAGGGCAACCAAAAGAGACCTCGATCTACTGATGGGGTAGCTCGTGGCGGTCGTGGTGAGCATTTGGGTGGAGTTTTTTTCCAGCTCATTGGTGGAGCTTGTTGCGGCGGTGGAGGTGGAGGTGGTGGTGGAGAAGCTGGGACAGTGTGGTGGAGGCGGTGGAGGTGAAGCTCCGGCAGTTTGGTGGAGTTTCCCGCTCCGATTCCGGTGATTGAAGGCCGCCGTTCGTCGTTCGCACGCATGCTTCAAGGGTATATTTCAACCAACATTTTTTTCGTAGGTGCTCCGGTAGTATTTGTTAATATGTTTCGATGTGAAATAAATTAGGTGTGTGATTGTTGTTAGTTGCTCCGGTAGTATACGTAAATATATTTAGATGTTAACTAATTAGTTGTGTAAAAATTTGTAGTTGCTCCGGTAGTATACGTAAATATATTTAGATGTTAACTAATTAGTTGTGTAAAAATTTGTAGTTGCTCCGGTAGTATTAGTTGCTCCGTTAATATTCTGTAATATATAGCTAGCTAATATAATAGATATGTCTAATATTTGTTAGTGGGGGTATATTAAGTTGTTGCTTAATACCTGCATTTCGTTGTTGAAAAAAAAAGGTGAGCCGCGATGTCCGATGTAGTGAACTTCAGATTTTTCTATGGTCCTGGTACTGTCCAAACAACTGAGATGGGAGCAGATCTGAGTGAATTTACTCACATAGATGTGCCAATGAGCGCACCTCAAACATGGTCTGTCTGTCAGTTGAAAGAATGGATTGCGGCAAGTTTAGGTCTTGATACTGAAACACACACCGTCGGTGTTCATGCATTGTGGACACGGGCAAGTTCAATAATTTACTTTTATTTGAGGCCGATAGAGCGAGACTCCGAATGGGTGCGGTGGTTACAAGGTTGTGAACGAAGGGGATGCAATCCTGTTGCTTTAGTGCTTCTCGTCGTGAAGGAGGTCACTGCACATGAAGGCGAGGGTGGCTACGATCCTGGTCATAGCAGTGTAGGGAGGCAGTTATCTATGTCAAATGCTGGAGATGATGGTTACGAACAAGGACAGAGCAGTCCGGTAGAAGGAGGAAATGCTTATGGTTATGAACTAGGGCAGAGTAGTCAGGTAAAAGGAGGAAATGCCTATGGTGATTACAATGGCGACGTGGACGCTGACGAGGTAGATGGGCACATGCAGGACCAAATGGAAGAAGAAGACACCGATGTTGAAAGGGGTCATGCCGATGATTCCGACGAGTCAGATGAAGAAGAAAATGCAGAGGAGGTCCCGAATCCTGCATCGTGGAATCATGACTTCTCATCTGCAATGACCGTGAATGATGGACATGATTCAGCCTGGCAATATCACCAGAACAATATTGCGACGGGTGCTATGTATCCGAACAAGCAAGCCCTGAAAGATGCAATAATTAACTGGGCAATGTCCACACAAAGGGTTTTCACAGCTCAGGTGTCCAGTCAGAAATTCCTGACAATGGTATGCAAGAACGCAGATTGTCCCGCCAGGGTGTACGGCTTTCTCCCTAAGTATGGCACAAGTTGGGTGATGACTTAGTTAATCACATTTGTCTTATTCCCTGCATCCCTCAGGATCATGCCAACCTTTCATCGACGCTTATTGCTCGGTTGTTTTACGATGAGATAGTGCAGGGCAAAGCTATAGAAGTGAAGGCAGTCCAGACAAAAGTCTTCGCCAGGTTCAAGTACAGAATCTTATGGCAAGGCTTGGAGGGCTAAGCATGCGGCGCTTGAGAGGAGATTTGGTTCTTATTTTGATGCATATGACTCTGTTGTCCAGCTCCTCCACACCCTGCAGCAGTGGAATCCAGGCACCTATATCGATATCCAAGACATGTTCATGCCAGAGTTCCCAACTGTGAGGGTGTTGCATCGTCTCTTCTTCTCTTTTGGTGTATGCATCGAAACTTTCAGGCATTGCCGACCGGTGATATGTGTTGACGGTACTTTTCTCACAGGCAAGTACAAGGGTCAAATCCTGACAGCCATAGGTCAAGACGGCCAAAATCAAGTCGTCCCACTCGCATTTGCTTTTGTGGAGAGTGAGAACATTGAAAGTTGAACATGGTTCTTCAGGCAGCTGAAAATATCAGTTGTGAAGGAGAAGCCCAATGTGTGCATCCTTCATGACAGGCATGCATGTATACTCAGTGCGATAAGGACACTCACAAACCCAGGCCCTGAGGAACAAGTTCCATGGCAGGACTTGCAGAGCCGTTGGTGCATGCGCCATCTGGGGGCTAATTTCTTCTCGCGGTTTAGAAATAAGAACCTGATGAATCTATTCAAAAAAACTCTGCAAGCAGAACCAGTTATGGAAGTATAATTTGATATGCGACAGACTTAATATGTGCACGCAGAGACACGTGAGGGACAGGAAAGCTGCAAGAGATGCAGCGGTGAGGGCACATGTTGAAGCAGTAGCTGCACAGTTGGCAACAGGAACAGCGGCCGTGGAGGAGGAGCCTGTTGGGCTATGTGACCTGCCAGGCTTTGACCCACCTGGTACTAGGAGAAGGCTTGGGAGGTCGATTAAAACCTTCGAGCAGTGGATAGAGCATGAGCCTCTGGAGAGGTGGTCTTTGCTACATGACACACATGGAGCAAGGTACGGTGTCATGACAACGAACCTCGCAGAAACACACAACTTTGTCCTCAGAGGAAACCGGGCATTGCCACTTACAGCCATCGTTGAGGGTATTTTCTATGGCACCGTCAAGTATTTCAGAGATAGACGTCAAAAAGCAGAGCAACATATCTTCAACAACCCGAATACACGGTACTGTGAAAGAGTCACAAAGTACATGGACAACAAGATGCAAAAAGCTATATCACACACTGTAGTCGCCATCGGTAATCAAGAAAGAAGGTTTGAGGTCCGCTTAGCCAACAACAAATTCGGATGTGCAAATGAGTTTAGGACGCATGAGGTGAAAATTGGTAATGAAGCCTGGCCAACGTGTGAGTGCACATGCAACAAACAAAATTGCTTCACCTACCTTGCTCACATGTACTTGCTGCTTGCGGGCAGCTTGGAATGGACGCAATATCGTTTGTGTCTCCATTTTTTCTGAAAGAGTCTGTCCTCAATACCTGGACAGGTGAGCTGATGGGTTTTCGATCAATGGGTAATTTCAACAGCGTCAACCCCGCTGAAAGGCGTTACATTCCAAACCCAGAGCACATGCATACAAGTGTAGGCAGACAGCAGTGTCAGCACATCCGGAATGATATGGATGAATCTGAAGCAGGAGGTCCGACTAGGCAATGCATTCTATGCAATGAATTTGGCCATAGGGACACTAATTGTCCCACTTTCATCACTGGGCGTGGACGAGGCAATCGGGGAAGAAGAGGAGGTAGAGGCAGTAGAGGAGTAAGGGCGAGAGGAAGAAGCTAAGCTAGCAGTAGTATGTTCTGAATTTGTATTAAGTGTGGCACTATGTTCTGAATTTGTATTAAGTGTGGCACTATGTTCTGAATTTTTATTAAGTGTGGCACTATGTTCTGAATTTGTATTAAGTGTGGCACCATGTTCTGAATTTTTATAAGTGTGACACTATGTTCGGAATTTGTATTTAGTGTTGCGCTATGTTCTGAATTTTTATTAAGTGTGGCACTATGTTCTGATTTTTTTATGTGCAAGAATGTCGGGAATGTGGTTGCTGAATGGGGACATTGATAGGGGTCATCGTGGTGCGATATGGTATGAGCGCAAGCTTGAGCCTCTGGTCACTCGCACTCCTAAGGAAAACTGGATGATACACCCAGGATGGCTTCAGCGATACGTGCTTTATTAATTTGCACACTAACATGCATATTAATGGGAGACACTAACTGAAATGTTCTCTGATGAAGGTTGAAATGGGCCGGCCGTTTACCTTTCGCGCATCTGATTGAGTCTATTCCGGGTGAGAAACGCATCTCCATCGACGGGTCCTTTCTGAGCTGCTTAGTGGACGGTTGGAGGCCAGAGACCCACACGTTTCACTTCCGATAGGGAAAGATGGCTCCTACTCTGGAGGATGTGTCACTTTTGCTCGGACTACCATTGGCAGGTCATGCCATAGGACCGTTGGACGCACCGGCTGGTTGGGAGCGAGCCCTTACACAACGTTTTCATGGTGTTTTTCCGGATGCTCCGGATCCGGTATGGGAGCATCACAGACCTAAATATGAGTGGTTGCTCAATTTCCGGGTAATTTCCCCAACCTCTTATCTTCAAGTTATCGTGCATATGGTTTTAGAGAAAATAACTAGGGCTAACTAAAACTTTCTCTTTGCTTAATGCAGATCCAAAACTTCCGGGCGCCGTTGACCGCGGAACAGATCACTCGGAGCCTGGAGGCCTACTTGATGTAGCTTTTCGGCAAGGTGATGTTCACAGAAAACCATGTCACCACTATTAGCACGCTCTACATCCCTATGGCACTCGAGATAGCGAGCGCTCAAACGGCGGATCAGATCAGACAGAGGAGTTGGGGTTCCGCGGTCTTAGCGGCTACATACCGAGGTATGTGCAACGGTTGCCAGCTTACATCGAGAAAGCCAGCCCTTCTTGGATGCCCTCTATTCCTACAGCTATGGTCGTGGGAGAGGTTCTCTATAGGGCGCCAGATGTACGTGTTCGTGAGCCTATAGACGCCATGTTTGATGCTGACGGCATCGACATGCCTACTTTTGGTCTGTGTTGGACACGTCGCGAGGTATGCACCGTGTTACAGTTTAATGCAATTTTTTTCTGCACAAGAGATAGTTCGATGCTAGCGGCTACTAACTTTTGTTTTCTGCAGCGACGCTTTGCTAGTGATCAGACCAGGAAGGCATACACAGCGTTGAACGAGAAGTTCGATGCGTACACCGGGGTCATCTGGCAGCCCTACACGGAAGCAGCCATACAAGCGAGATACCCTGGTGGTCTGTCTATGCTATGCACAAGGGACCGAGATTACTGGATGACAAAATCAAAGATCATCTTCGATGTCTTCATCGAGGAGATGGCACAATAGAGGGTTATGAGGCAATTTGGTCTTCTGCAGTTGGAGCTGCCTCCCCCTATAAAGAACCCGGTGCCAGCATACATCCATAGGTATTAACTAGTTTTTCAATGTTGCATTATCTTTCATAGTACTCCATTTGAAGCTTTAGGTAATTGTTGAACACACACCACAATTTTAGGACGACAAAGAAGGGCATGACCAGGACAACTGCTGACTGGTTAGTTAGACTAGAGCCGTATGTTATAGAATAGGAGACAGCAAACACACATCTATGGCACGAGAATCACAATTTTGATCTCAATGAATTCAATCTCTATCTGCGGCGCTACATGACCGGAACACGGTTACGCATCGTTGAGCACTCCCGCCCAGAGGAGATACCGGATCCTACTCCGTCGGATATGTACCCGAGCTATGACACTTCGGGCTCTAGGCAGTACGCGGCAAGATATATTTTCTTTAAGTAATGTAGTCACATACTTTGACGTGCAAGAGACATACATTATTAATCGTCATGGAAATTTGCAGGCTACCTTAACACACGAACTCTATGAGGACGTGACCACCTTTGGACGATCACTGTCATCTGGACCTCTTCTTCAACACCGTCCAGTGCTACAGCCCTTCTTGGAACGAATTCAGAACAAGATACGGACTATGTACGAGGCTATCACGTGCACCCGGAGAACCAACGTTGTTCAGCACCAGCAGCAGCAGTCGCGTCACTCCATGCACCGACATCAACCACGTCCATGTCTAGCACATCAGCCGACAACCAGGCCACCCCGTCCTGACCAACCTGGCAGTTCAACGTGGCAGCAACCACAACACTATGGTCCCACGTCGGGCTTCGTGTTTTCTCCACAGCCACAGCATCACGGTCCCTTGTCGAGCTTCGTGTTTTCTCCACAGCCACAACAGCACAGTCCCTCGTCGAGCTTCGTGTTTGAGCCAGAGCAGCCGTCACAACCAACAGGTAAGTGTCTTCATTTTTATTGTTTTCAATATTAATTGAGGCGACCTCATTCTTCATGACTAAACGTTCCATTGTGCAGGAGTCTACGGATATCATGCGTCTATGTCAGCATCACATGATACGTGGGGGAGTGATCAAAATCCCGAGGAGAATATACATGCTCAGATGTCGCAACACACCCAGTGGATGAACATGTATTCGACTCCTCCACCAGGCCCCACACAGGATACACAGCATGACCAGGGAGAGTCTGAAATTCCTCCTCGTAATATTAGGCCACCTAACAGGTTGGGATGGTCGCCGCTTCCAGATCCGCCTCCCCGCTAGGCCAGACGTCGTCACTGACGCTTTCATCTATCAGTAGAGACATGACCATCTACTTATGTATGAGACTTATGTCTATTCTATGTATGAGACAAATGACTATGTACTTATGTATGAGACATATGCCTACTCTATTTTAGTACTCTGTTATCCGAACTACAACATCATATTTAGATAGAACATAATGCTCGTACAACAAGACAGTATAAACAACTAGATAGAACTACATCTAAATTAACGGTACGTACGACTAAACTTACAACATACATCATAAAAACTACATGAAGTCATCATCGTTATCCTCCGTCGATGCAGAACTCTTGCCCTTCGAGGATGCAGAACTCTTACCCTTGGACGATGCAGAACTCTTGCCCTTCGAGGATGCAGTACTCTTGCCCTTGGACGATGCAAAACTCTCTTTGACGATGCAGAACCCGGAAGCGGCAGCATGAAGATATCATCTTCATCCTCGCTCTCCTCAGTCCATTAAAATGTATGCTTTTCTGCAGTCCTTCTGAAAGTTTCACTCTCCGGCTCCACTACCTTCTTCCACCTTGCATGCAACCTAAGAAGTTCTATACGTACCTCCTCATAGGTCCTTTCAGGCCACCCAGACACACGTAATTCGTGAGCCAACTCATTCATTATGGTGTCACTACCGGTGAGTTCGTCTCATGGAACTATCATATTTGTCCATCCTGAAATCGGTAGCTAGCCTCAGAAGAGTCCTGCTCATCTCAGGGTGAAAACTACGATCGAAAGGATAATGGGACATCTCAACTACACTACACTGGAATGCTTATCCTCCTTTGTCTGAAGGGGGTTTTATAGGCAGGGATGAGAAAATGGCGGGAAAGAACGACTGCGGTATGGCGGGAAACGATTGGCGGGAAACGGGTGACGGGAAAGAGTTGACGCGAACATATGGCGGGAAACGGGTGACGGGAAAGAGTTGGCGCGAACATATGGCGGGAAAATATTGCGGGGAAAGGGTTGCACGAAATACGTCATAGTTTATAAAAAAAATCCGGGGATCGTTCAGGACAAAAATGGTGGCATGCACCTGTCGGCCCACAGCAGGCCAATTAGTCCATGTCGGCCCACAGCAGGCCATATCGGCCCTGAATTGGTGGCCGATAGGCCAATCGGCCAGCTGCAAGCCGATAGGATCTCAGTCGGCCTGCTGTGGGCCGACTAGGTCCACTCGGCCTGCTGCGGGCCGACGATGTATTATTTTTGAAATTATTTTTTAGGCGTAATATTTGTGCAAATTAATAAAAAATGTATTATTTAAAAAAAATTAGCCCCCAACCAACCAGCGCACGAGTGAGTCGTCGGACCCGAGGGAACGAGATCCTCTAACATCACGAAGAGATGTCAGGGAAGCTACAGTACCCTGACATCCCTTCTTCACATCCATATGATTAAGCCTAAAATAACTTGAATTAATTTGCAAATTACAAATCTACTATATGCAATTATAAAAATTACATACAAACAAAATTATGATGCAATAAAATTAATTTCGGAATTTATTTTCTATAAACAGTAATTGCGCACAGTGTTTTTGTTACGGTGCCTGTGATATTCCTTCTTTATTTTACACTGAGATTACACTATAGATTCATGATATCTCTTCATGTTAGAGGATCCGTTCCCGAACCCGAACCCGAGCGCACGCAACCAACCGGCTCACTTGCCACACGCAGCAACCAACAACGACCACGACCACAACCCTCCTTCCCCAAGCCTTCCAGAACATCCCCGTCCCATCCCGACACGCCTCCGAACCTTCCACGAAACCCTCCCCGCCGTCGGCCACGTTGCCCGGTTCCCCATCCGACGGCCCAGGAAACCCGGATCCGCTACCACAAACCTCTCCCCACTCGGCTCGAGAAGCTTCCGCCACCAGTATTATTATTTTCTTAATCCGACTTAAACTAATCCTCTCCGTTTTTATATACGCGCGCGCGTCCCCCGGCTGGTCTCTGTGCTCTCTCTTTCGCCGCTCCTCCCAGATCCGCGCGTGCGTTCCTGTTCCCGTTCCTTTCCGGCGGCGTCGTCGTCTTCCTCCAGATTCGACTCGAATCTCTTCGACTCGACGATTTCCTAAGCGATAATGGCGGAGGTAAACGCTCGTCCCTTCCCCTTCACTCCCAATTCGTTGTTGGTGTTGTTGTTCGGTACGGCGCCGCTCGCAATCGATCGAATTAGTCCGGGATCTGACGATGCTCGCCTGATTGTCGCCGACGGCAGGAGGGGCACAAGGTGGCGCTCAACGTGTACGACCTCAGCAACGGCCTCGCGCGCCAGCTCTCCACCTCCTTCCTCGGCAAGCCCATCGAGGCCATCTGGTGAGTCCACCTTGCCCCCTCTGAGATTTCCCCTCTCGATTCGATTGATCCGAAAAAGACGCGATTTTGACCCGGTCCGCGCACCGATCGATCCCGGCAGGCACACGGGCGTGGTGGTGTACGGCAACGAGTACTTCTTCGGGGGCGGGATCCAGGCGGCGCCGGCGGGGGCCACGCAGTACGGCCGCCCCGTGCGGGTCGTCGACCTGGGCGTCACCCACCTGCCCCGCGAGGTCTTCGAGGACTACCTCCGCGACATCGCGCCGCGCTACACCGCCGCCACCTACAGCCTGCTCACCCACAACTGCAACAACTTCAGCAACGAGGTCGCGCAGTTCCTCGTCGGCGCCGGGATCCCCGACTACATCCTCAACCTGCCCAACGAGGTCATGTCCAGCCCCATGGGCGCCATGATCATGCCCATGATCCAGAACCTCGAGGCCACGCTCAGGAACAACGCCGCGCCCCAGACCACGCAGTTCGTGCCCACTCCGGCCTCGGTCTCTGTGCCGCAGCCGGCGGCGGCCAGCAAGACACCTGCTGCCCCTACGAGTTCTACAACTGCTGCTGCTGCTAGTGCGGCGCCCGTTGGCTCTTCTTCCAAGAAAGAAGAAGAGAAGAAGGTCGAGAAGCAGACTCCGGAGAAAGCCGCCGCTGCAGCAGCGCCCACTGTGGCCGACCATCTCGGCAGCGCGAGGGGGAAGGTGCAGGAGGAGGTGATGAGGGAGTTTGCGGCGCTCATGGCCAGTGGCACGCTGCGGGCAAGTGAGGCAGCGGCGCTGGCCATGCGCCGGGTCATGGAGCGCCACGGCGACGGCGCCAGTATGCAGGCCTAGTGACCTGAGACTATTTTACACACGTTTGATCTTTGATGCAATTGCAAACTGATAGTAATTGGGAACGGTTGCTTACTTGTATTGCAGCATGGAACTCACTCAATTTTATTTGTCCGATTTGTTTTGATGGTATGGAATTATATGCCTATATGGTTTCTTCAATGCTAGATTTCTTGGTTCACTGCTAAATTGGAGTTTATCGAGGTTAAGATTATTCTGCTAAGGAAATATATGCTGTACAAAGTCCTGATAGAATATCTGGATTAGCAGCAACGTCATGTATGACTCTCAACAATGCCGATTCAATCAGCAGCAGTAGTAGTACGCAACCCTTCCATGCAATTTTTGCTTGGTTGTTTCGTCCTCGTATTCTAAAAGAGTGGGGAAATGTAGGAACGCACACATTATGCTTGCTCGTACACATTATCATAAACCTGATGTGAGTGTACATGGTCACATGCGTGACACCACTGCAAAGTTGGATGAACTTGTAGGTACAGTGCAAGCGCATATTTTTTTCCATATAAATTGGTGAGTGGATGGGCAGAGTCATGATGTAGTTTTAGGAGAACTTAACAATACTGAACTAGTTTCATAGAATGTTTGGGTCATTCTATTTGGCTCCAAGCACAAAATGCCTGTGCAAGTTTGTTAGCGAGAAACAAACACTAAGAGAGACGATTATTGTAGTATTTGTCCAAATTTGAAATAGTTTTTGTCACAACCCAACTTACTATATGCATTTTGTGTGTTTGGTTGATAGTGATCATCAACATTGTAATATGGTGGTGATTCACGTTCAACATTAGCAAAAAAAAAAGTGGTGGAAACCGACATCTTTATTTTTCTCATCATTTTGTTGTCAAATTGTGACCCAATGCACTGCTAATTGGACTGCCGTATGACATCTGGGTGATAGGAGATTACAATTTTGGGCTTTTGTTAGCCATGCGTCTTGTCATGGAGCGCCATGGCGACGGCGCTAGTATGCAGGCCTAGTGACCTTGAACTATTTTACACACGTTTGATCTTTGATGCAATTGCAAACTGATAGTAATTGGGAACGGTTGCTTACTTGTATTGCAGCATGGAAATCAATTTTATTTTTCTGATTTGTTTTGATGGTATGGAATTATATGCCTATGTGGTTTCTTCAATGCTAGATTTCTTGGTTCACTGCTAAATTGGGTTTTATCAGAGGTTAAGATCATTACGCTGAGGAAAATATGACTGTCAATAATGTTGCCAAATTCAATCAGCAGTAGGAGTAGTAAGCAGGGCAACTCTTCCATGCAATTTTTGCTTCGCTCTACGGACGAAAGTGCCATACTTGGTCCCCAGTCATGCGTTGAAAAAGTGAAAATGTAGGAACACACATATTTTGCTTCCTCCTGAACAATATCATAAACCTTATGTGGGTGTCCATTGGCACATGTTGGATGATCTAGTAGGTACAGTGCAAAGGTATCTTTTTTCCATATAAATTGGTGAGCGGATGGGCAGAGTCAGGCATGACCCAAGCCATCTGCAGTTTCCTGTTTTTTTTTTCTTATCATGGTTGATAGTTGCCACAGGTGCCAAAACTAATATGCAACTGAAGTAGGGATATTGGGGAAGAACAAACAAGCATGCCCCTGCTACATGCTAAGGACCCCTGTTAGCGCAAAACAATCACCGGGAGATCTGGGGTTACTTTTTTTCCAAGCATTCCGGGCCGTCAGATGGGTCCAATCAACAGTTGAAATTTCATTATATTGCTCGGATTTAAACTTTCAAATTGCTACACTATATATAGTACTCCCTCTGTCCCATTAGATACATCCGTTTGAGCAACACTAATATGGGACGAAGGGAGTAGTATAGATATGCATTTTGTGTGTTTGACTGATTATTGATCAGCATTGTAGGATAGTGGTGATTCCCTCTAAACATATATGGTTTTGGACTTTTGGTTGAAAGCTGCATACAAATTACCTACTCCCTCCGAATGACTAACTTTTTACTGAATGAACTGCTAAATGTACTACGTTCACTACTAGATTGGATTTGATGTGATGCTAAGATTATTTAGAACATGTAGACTAGTGGGAAGCTCAACAATGTAGCCAAATTCTATTGGAGTATGTCCATATGGGTCAATGCTCAGTGGATCAGCCATACTTGCACTACTAGAAAAAGGCCTATTAGTGGCGCACCAGTTTTGCCTACTAATGGCGCACTACTGGTGCGCCACTAGTACCACGGCATTAGTATTTTTTTACTAATGGCGCATCACTGGTGCGCCATTAGTATACCAGATACTAATGGCGCACCTGAAGTGCGTCATTAGTAATATTTTTTTTAATATACTAATGGCGCACCTGAAGTGCATCATTAGTAATAATTTTTTTTCAATTTTTTTTAAAAATTTAATTTTTTTATTTTTTTTTCTTAATCTCGGGTCAATATGCTTAATCTCAGGTCAAATCGTACTCCGTGGTCAAATTTCTCAAAAAGTCACCCATCCTCACACTACTCCAACCCAAGCATGCTTAACTTCAGAGTTCTATCCAACCCCAACACCAGCTCACTTCACAGGCACTTGTTGATATATCTAGCATATCAATCCTATTAAACCTTGTTGATGTTTAGGACTTTGTTCATGTTCATGAGTGTGATGAAATTTTGAAAAAAATATTTCAAACTTCCGTTCATATTACGTATCATATTTTGAAAAAAAATCCCGAAAAAAATTGAAACTATTTTTTTTCTGTTACTAGTGGCGCACCTAGCCTACGGTGCGCCACTAGTAAGTTTGAATTTTTTTGAATTTTTTTGCCTTCAGATCTTAAAAGCCCCGTAACTTTTTTCTGTTAGGTTTTTGAGGATTTTGAAAATGTTTAACGGGTTCCCCAGTTAAATTCAGATGTAACTTCTTGAGTAGATGATTTTTCATATAGAAAACTTTTTAATCCGAGTTCATATGCAAAAGTTATGCCCATTTTATAAATTCCAGAGAGATTTTGCAAATAAAGTCAAAATTCATATTTGTAAATTTTTCCAACAACTAGACCACATATCACATGGAAAACTAATTTTCTTTTATTTTTTTGACATTTTCATCATTTTCTTTTATTTTTTTAAACTGAAAAGGCAGTCGGGGGGGGGGGGTGTGCATGCGAGGGAATTTTTGGGCCAAGTTAGTAATGACGCACCATGGGAGTGGTGCATCATTACTAGTTGAACTAGTAATGGCGCACCACTCCCACGGTGCACCATTACTAGTTTTTAAAAAATATTAAAAAAATTACTAGTGGCGCACCGTGGATGTGGTGCGCCATTACTAGTTTAACTAGTAATGGCGCAGTATCCTCTGGTGCGTCATTACTAGTTTTGAAAAAAAATATAAAAAAATCTTGTTACTAATGGCGCACCGTCACTACAAGGATCTTGGTCTATTGCAACAAAATCGTTTGTTGCAATACATCTTGTTTCGTGGCAATAAGTACCTATTGCCACGAAACGACATTCGTTGGGAGCCGTTGCGACTGGACGCATGGTAATAGGTTATTACCAAAAAAAAGCAATCGTGGCAATAATGTGTGCTATTGCAACATCCATGCAGAAAGTTACCACATGTTTTCCCGTGGCAACACTCACCTGATGCCACAATTTAATTTGTGGAGATAGACTTAATGCAACATGTAACGAATCATGGCGACTGATATCTCGTAGCGATAGAGATTTGTGGCAACAACCTATGCCAACGACGGCCGTTTCGTGGCGCATTACTTTTCCGTGGCGATAGTCAATTGTGGTAATAAACTATGGCAACAATCCTTGTTTTTGTGGCATTAGGCATGTTGCCACGACCCACTGCACTTGTGGCAATACACTATGGCAACAATCCTTGTTTTCGTGGCATTAGGCATGTTGCCACGACCCATTGCACTTGTGGCATTAACTTATGGCAACAAATATTCCAGTCATCGTAACAGAAAATTGCAACATACTTTTGGTGGTGATAAATAGGTATCACAACAGGTAAAATCTTTGTAGCGAGAAAATATTGTGACAATATTCAAAACCATATGTATGATATGTAGATTCATAAAATTCATAATTTCTCATAGCAAACATCCATCAAATGAAACTCAAATGTAATTTAGCCATCCTAATTAACTACGAAGACTAAACTGTTCATGATGTAGAGTCTAGTCCAGCTAGTTCTTTGGATCCTGCAATCAAGAAATAAAAAGAGTTCTAGTTAATGAGTCATGTAAAGTGAGCTTAGATATAGGGAAGGACAACATGACAAAATTACCTTGTTCAGTGGTTGTCTTAGATCCCATAGTGGACGAAGCTTTAGCTGCTCCCAATGCTTCATAACAAAATGACAACTCTTATTTTCCCTTCTTCATCTTGGAGCAATGTAAGTAGGATTGTTCAGGAAACACTTTTTCTGTTGCACCAATCAATGTAATGATACAACAGTAGCATGTAAAGTGATAATATGATAGATAGATGGCATCTTGACTTTAATAACTATTCCATACATTGGTTCTGTTTCGTCTCCCGTGATACTCAACAACTAGACTCACATCTGACAGATGCAATGTTGGAAGGACTGAAACTAAGAATTCGAACTATATACAAAATGCATGGATTTGTGTAATCTGAATAAAACAAATTCAATACAGAATAGACGGGTTGACATACTTGCTACTTCCTCTTGCTGCTTGGATAACTTTGTAGTCCAATATGCTTTGTCCAACGTTTAGACTTTCCCCTTCAAAGACACATTGTCTCCGAAAGTTGGAAGATTCTATATTTTATATCCCTTATCTTTTGAGAAAATATATGTGAGTGAACCTGAATGTGGATGTATAAGAGAAGTATGAAACCACAAAAAATGCAATAATGCATACTTACATGCAAGGCAACCATTATCTTTCTAACTTCTAAACGACAATATATTAATACAACCATGTCTAATCTCAACTTTCTAGAAATCCAATGATAGCAAGCTTGTTAGGAAAGAAACATATGATTAGTTTTAGGACAAATGGCCAAGTTTTTATAGAACTGGAATGTAACAGCAATATTAAATGGAGTGGCACAATTGGAAATAGTAGCACTTCAAAGAGTTATAGATCATCTAGTTTGTTCTGCTCATAAGCCCAATTACAATTAACCATATTATTAATACATGAGCAGCAACTATAACATTAAAAGTGTAGGCTTTACTAGAGAATATTTGTGACATGTAATTACCTCATATATTCACAATTATGTTAGCAAAAGATCAACACACCTTAATTTCTACATTATTATTGAAAACCTGAAGGTTGTTTCTTCTAGTATATATTGACACCGAGACATGCCTTAATATCTCATCTTACAAATTTCCATCTTGACGTAGAAACTAAAACAATCTGGTATTGTAAACTGTACAAAAACATATCACTACCTTAAATGTCAAATTTACATCTTTTGCGCAACTATCTCCTACAACACTTAATCAGCATCATCATTCTCACACAAATTTTACATGGATTCCACTTCCATGTGGTGGAGAATGGAAGATACTTGTCGCATGGAAGATATATATACATTAGTAGAAATATATGATTGCATCAATCAATACCAACCCATCGAACGTTCTAGCTCGCTGATGACGATTCGCCGACTTGGCCCCATTCCTACGCGAGTACTTTTCGGCATGGGGCGACCATGATGACGACAAAGGATGGCAATTCCTCTTTGACATGATCCTGCACAAAGGAAACTCCATCTGTATTAATTGATTAACAATGAATCAACGTACACAATAGTTAGAAAGCTAACCATCAGACTGATCGGTTCTTGCTAGATACAACACACTACGCATGCACGCTGAATTGCTGGACTAATTAGAGACTTATTAGTACTACCCCGACATGTAAAAAGTACCGCATCCAACACACGACGGTATAGCCTATAAATACATTAACATGCATCCATGGCGTGCATAATGTTTTTTCTATGCACATGAATCTGAGCCCGTCGTCTGTGATAGAAACTGCTTCTAGGCTGCCACTTGTCCTGTGATGCCGGCGACGGGACTGCTCATCCTTGAACGTGCAGCAGCAGCCAGGCGTGAGTGGACCTGAAGGCATTATCGCCACCCCACCAAGGACAATCCCAGCAGCACTAACATCGGAGTTAAACAGAGATCGAAAGCCTATAGCTATGTCAACAGCGGATGGAAAAGCCAAAAAAATGACTTTGGACTAACCGTATTCCCTTACAGATAGGTCTGATGGAGATCTGAAGCTCCATGAGTTCTTGGCCTCGATGAAGGCCACTGATGCAGGCTTCCTCGCCGAGACCCGCGTCACCAGTGCGCCGTCTCTGGAGCTCCATGCAGCGTCTATTGTGGACAAGGACGAAGAGATTGGCGGCCTTGCTATGAGAGAAGGGCGACTCACCGTCTTTGACGGATCTGGACGGCGCTGCAATGAGTATGCGATCCAGGAGGCTCGAGGAGGAGTAGGAGGGATGCGGGGCGGCGACGATGGGATGGGGGCGGCGCACGGAGTGGGAGAAGGGACGGGGTTAGGTCTTTGTGTTCGATGCAGGGTTAAATCGATCGAAATTTGACACCCCGCGTAAGGCACTGAGAATTTTGCCTCCCCGCGCGCTCCGCCCTCGCTAATCTTTTCATATTGATATTTTGTCCTCCATTGGCGGCTGATGGGCCTGCTTCATTTTGGCCCCACGTGACATAGTCTATGCAAAATTTTATTAGAAATCCCAGTTTTATAACATTATTACATAGACTTACGATAAAAAAATTATAACTACAGTAATAAAAGAACACAAACACTTAAATGAACCTTGAAAACCATAGAAAAATTAGAGTCAGAATTTTTTAGCTCACAAATAATTGATTTTCCCAACCATCTTGTGTATATGACCTAAGCTTGTACATATGTTCTAAAATGTAATTATCTTATTTATTTTTAAATTTTATTTGAGTTATAAATTGTTATTGTGGTAGAAACAACGATACACACATAATCGCAACATAATCCAGTATCCTAAATAGTTCATCCCCACCATATGATTTTGGTGTGTACAATGGGTGGGTTTCTCTACTTGGGCCTTATGAGGCTATAGAATAGAGCTATATTTATTAAAAATATTAGCCACGCCTTTATCTTGTTTCCTCTCGTAACCCTAGGTTGCTTGGGCAAACTTCTCCCTCGAGACTTAATCGGCGAGCCCGTGAATTCGCATTCCCTCTGCTTATCGCTCCGGCGGCTGGTGGCAGAGAGCGGAACCCTGGTGCATCCGCTCTGGTTAGTTGTTTAGGTTAGGGTTTTTTAGTCCTCGCAGGAGCGACGCTCGGGCGGATGGTGGTGTCTCTTTTTTAGGCCTGTCTTCCGGGCTATGTTCCCCCTCAAGTCCGGTCGTTTAGACGTAGTCGAGGAGCTCCGACGTAGATTTTTGCCTTCTCCTTGGGGCGATGAGGTTAGGGTTTCTCGTCTAGTGGAAAGATTTTGTGTCACTGGTTACTCAGATCTATGCAAGAGTACAACTGCTACGACTACGGCTCCAGGACGTTGGCCCTTAGGAACACATGCACGAAGATTTCTCGGTTGACATCGACAAGGTCAAGCCGGCTCTGTTACGAGGGCGGCAACAATGGAGCGTCGGCAACTCGTTCTGGCGGCAGTAGTGGTTATTCGATGGTCTCAAAATCTCGATGTAATTTTTATTATGTTTAATATACTTTGTACTTTCAGTGAACTTTTATACCATATCTGTTTATTTTCACAAAATAATAGGGTTATTTATCGTGTTCTCCCTAGTGGTTCAAGTAGAAGAGTCAGGCACTAAACATTTTCACCTGATGAAAGCAAACAAATATCACTAGCTATTCAAACTAACTTCTCAAGCACAGAAGAGTTATCACCCACGAGAGTCCCTTTTGGTTGCTCAAAAAGTAGGAGAACAAAATTATGGCATATTAGTGGCATTTTTAATTTAATATTTGTCATTACAAAAAGTACTAAACAATTTTTCTATTTTACTGAGGGTAATAAACTGTGTTTGGCTATGCACCATTGAAAGGTCGTGCGAAAATATGATCGTGAAATTAATCAAATCATTCATAGAAAGCTATGGTGATGGTGACCATGGCACTTACTTTTTTATTTATACTTTTATCTTAATCTTTTGCATTTAGATACTACATATGCATCGAGGAATTTTCTTGGTTTTTCAACATAATACTCTATTTATTCTCTTTTATTTTTTAGAAACTAAAATATATTTACAGCTTTCTTCACTTATTTGGGATGAATCTCTTATGAAGCCAACAAGTTGTTCCATATGCTCTTTCTTACAGAATTTCTATACGACGCTAACTGCGTCAAATTACATGGAAAGGTACACACATTGTGCGAACTGGACCAACCCATTTTTGGCTGTACATAAAGCATTCTTTTTCTGGTTTTGGTAATCTTCTACAAGTTTCCTGACAGTTTTACCTGTTTTAGGGACCTTCTAGATAGTAAGGTTCCTGAACTGGTTTTACGTTTCTTTTATATGTTTTCTCGGTTTTTGGGTTTTCTTTTTTAATTATTTTTTACGTTTTCTCCTTATCATTTTTTCCTTTTTATTTCTTTTATTTATAAATTCATAATTTAAAAAATGTTCATATGTGAAATGTTTAGAATTTTAAACAATATTACTTTTCTAAATGATCGAGAATTACAAGTTTTATTTAAGTTTTTATAAAATGTTCAGGAATTTCCATATTGTTCGTACATAAAAATTCCAAATATTTTAAATTTGCTCTAAAAATTACCCAAAATGTTTCGAATTTCCAAAAAAGATCATGTCTTTATTAAAATTTTGAGATCTCAAAATTTGTTCGATTTTTTAAACAATCACATTACAAATTTTGTTCGTGTTTTTAAAAAATGTTCAACCAAATGAAAATTCTGAAATTTGTTTGTGTTTTCTAAAAGCTGATTTGGGACTTCGAATTTTGTTTCAAATCAGCAACTGAAGTTAGTTCAAATATTCACGTTGCCATTTAGTCATCAGCATCCATTAGCTGTATTGGCCAGCAGCTTCCATTAAATGGTGGTTGGTGCCGGTTCTATGGGAGAGGGCGCCCGAAGGTACGCTATAGTGGGCCGGCCCAACATTGCTCGTGTCTATGCTAAAAAAAACAAAATCTCATAAAAAATATGAGGGAACTAGGAATCGAACACGCAAGCCAACATGAGGAACTTGCGCACAGTACCAATGCACCTCGTCGACTTTGGTGTGTTTATTCCTAAAACATACTATTTGAAAATTGTTTCCGTGGCAGTACAATTTTTTTAAAGAAAACATAAATTTGGAAAACGATCCACATTTTGTTTGAAGTTCATCCATTTTGTAAGATAATTCACGGCTTTTCAACGAAATTTTCACAAAAATCTAAAAAGTCTATCAAATTTGAAAAAAAATCATCGTATTTGAAAAAAGTTCATCGAGTTTGAAAAAAAGTTCGTCGATTTTGAAAAAGTTCATCAAATTTGAAAAAAAATCATCAATTTTAGAAAAAAAGTTCATCCTATTTGAAAAAAGTTTGTCGAATTTGAAAAAAAGTTCATCTAATTTGAAAAACAGTTCATCAATTTTTAAAAAGTTCGTTGAATTTGAAAAAGTTCATCTAATTTGAAGAAAAGTTCATCACTTTTGCAGAAACTTCGTTGTCTTCGAAAAAGGTTCACGCATTTAAGGAAAAAAGAGAGAAAGGTAAAAGGAAAGCAAACTGGAAAACAGCGCATTCTTTTTCATTTTATAAAGAATACCTAAAACCATTCTAGCACATCTGGTCATCTGATCCCATTGGTTTGGTTCGCTCCCTACTTAAACAAAACGAACACGGTTCGATGCACAGCGAACGCAATATTTTTGGTTCGCTCCTGTACCTAATTGCTTGTATTCGACGCTTAAAGCGGATGACTGGGCCAAGGCCAGTGGGCAAGCCTCTTGTGCCGCTACAGCCCTGTCTAGTTGGTCCGCTTTTTCTCAAAAAATAATAAAATCCGCTTAGCTTTGGGCGACTGGCCCATTGGTGGATTAAAAAAAAATGGAGATTGCTTCCAGGCCCAACTGCCCAACCAAATTCTAAATAAGGTAATAACGTGGACTTTCATAGCTCATGGCTGCTTGGTGTGATGGTTACGCTCGTGTGCTGTGGATCTATTTGTCCCTATTTCGAATCTGATGCCAACATGTTTTTTTTTTTGCCATTTGAATCATGTGTCATGTTGGTCCTCTTCGGGCCCTAGTTGATGAATACATCAAAATATTTGCCATTTGAATTATGTGTCATGCTGGTCTTGTTCGGGTCCTAGTTGATGAATACATCAAAATATAAATAACTAATTTAATATAGAAAAGCGAGTCCTATGTGCTTTGATAATTATGATTTATTAATGTAGTTAATCATATTCTTCGCTTCCTCCCTTGAATTTGTAAAACTATAAAGCAACATACAATTATGTGTTACCAGAAGCATGCATGTAACACATCTTCAGCGGCAGAAATATGTAATAGTTATTGCAACACAACGAAGGTGAGGCAAAAAGTCACCCTATTACAACCAATACATGCTTTATTGCAATATGAAGCCATGTTTTTTTGCAACAGTATCTATGACTAGCGCCACAGGTCAGAATTGTTGCAATATATGTCTAAATATTACCACAAAGATGTACTTTGTTGCAATACCTAGCCTTTATTGCAACAAGATGACCAATTCACGCAACGGGACGGAACTGTCGCAATATTACTACCATATTACAACGCCAAATGCCGCTTGTGGCAATTCATGGCTTCTATTGCAACAAAATGAGTACTTAGCGCGATGAAACGAAGTTGTGGCGATATGTAGATCCTATTACCACGAACTGGAATTTTGTGGTAATATAACACTTCATTGCAACAAAAGATAGTTGTAGCAATAATTTTTGTTGCAATAGACCGGAATCCTTGTAGTGCGTGGATGTGGTGCGTCATTAGTATTTGGACATTAATGACGCACCAACACATGGTGCGCCATTAGTATATAGTAATGGCGCATCACATGTCTGGTGCGCCATTAGTGTCAATTTCATCTATAGCCCTTTTCCTAGTAGTGTTGGTCCTTCGTAAACATACTAGATGTGAATGTAGCACAACGCATGCATGACAACAATGAACAACTGGATATGAACCAGCTAGTAAAACGCAAACACATGCATTTCTTCCCACATAAATTGGCGAGGCCGCTAGGCAGAGACATGCATGGTTTGCTCGGTAGACAGATGTATGCATGACTCCTCTGCTTAGTACTCTTTTTTAATCATACTAGTTGTTGTAGGTGTCAAAAGTAAATATGCAATCGACGCGAGATATTGGGGTAAAGCAAACAATCACTCCAATGCTAGATATAAAGAGTATATGGCAATGTGGAAGGATCTCCATGTGGAACAGGAGGATCAACAATGTTTAAGCAGTCCGCCACCTTTTGAAGGACCTCTAGATGGAAGGCGAGACTTATATGTCCTTGCACGTGTGCAAACTTGAGATGTTAAAGCCCAACCCACTTAAACATGTTCTGCATGTAATTTTGTGTTTGCTTGACCGTCTGGTGAACAGTACTTACCTTCTAGCATGATTGTGAATTTTTGTTATTAGTTTTGTGCGAAGTGCATGGCACATTGAAGGTGGTACTGTTTTAAAAGCACACTTTATTTTTACCTGCAATTTGAAATCGTATCGAATCTAGTGACTTCTACGAGGGAAGGTGCATGAGGATGTGACGAGGTAATTGGTAACGGTCATGGCGAGCGGGATGTTGCAAGCAAGAAGAGGAGGCACCTCTGGCGATGCACGAGTTATCGAGCTCCACGAAGGGGTAACAAGAAAGCAACGAAAAAAGTACACACGTCACATTACGGGTTTCTAGCTAATTCAATGCAATTGGAATGGATTACTTCCCTGCTTTGCTTGTAAAATAGTAGCACGTTGCAATGGATTTAATCGGGGAGGATATAGGTTTACTATCTAGTCATTTTGTTCTTAACCGTGTTTGAAATGGGATAATTGATCTGATGAATGCAGCTTGCAATTTTGATGAACTTGAGATTATCTTGTGACTTGTACTGAATGCTACATGCAAAGACTACTACATTCATTTGCTAGAGTTGATTGCGGTGATGTATGTGATGAAAACATTATTTTGGGGAAGTATACAATATGTAAGCCAAAATAGAGTATCCAGATTCTGTTAAATGTTGAGCCTCCATACTCATCGATACGAAGTCTCCCATGAATACCCTGTGAAATTTGAGTGATACAAGATTGTGGTTTGGTTGAGTACCACACAACTGGATGAGAGTGTATGTTTTACACAAGTTCATCTAACCTAGAAAAAAAAAGTTCATCTAGGGCATCACCAAATTCCACCAACACTTCAGCAGGCAGATCGTTTGTCTTCCAGGTCGCTGCCGCCATTGGCTAGCCTAGCCACGTTCCGTTGTTGGCAAGATAGCATGCATGAAGGCTATATGTGAATACTAAAAGTACATGGCAACTATTCCTCAAAAGTGCATGACAATAATGCAAAAATCGATGAACTTGCTACAATTAAATTGCCAAAATTGCATGAACATGCAGGTACATACAATTCTTTCAATATATAGGGAAGAAGACATTAAGTTTTGTCCAAGATTCATAATATACACGTGTGATTTACTTATATGTTAAGATGATGAGAAAAGAGACCGAATATAGGAAAAGTGCAAAAACACACACATTATGTACTACCTCCAAAACAATATCATAAACTATATGTGAACGTACACCAACACATGCATGACAACAGTGCAAAATTGGATGAACATGGTGTTGGGCAAAGTCATGATAATCTGTTCTGGGCATTGCTACTGAGCCATTTGTAGTTTCCCTTTTTCTTGTCATAGTTGAGAGTTGCCATAGGTGTCTAAAATAATATGCAGTTGGAGTGAGATATTGGGGAAGAACAAACAAGCATGCCATGCTAGATGCTACAGATCCTTCAAGCCAGACAGAGGAAGCTGCAAGACATGCACAAGCCGCAGTGATTTTTTAGTGAAAATTAACAACTGAGCGTAGCACCAAAAAGGCATCTGAAGAAATAATGTGAGAACAAACCACCGAGTGGTCATTGAGGGACGAACCAAGGATTGGGGCACTTTGTTTCCGTAGTATTGTGCAAATTTTGAGATATTCTGATAGATAAGTCACAGCTAAGTTTGACTGAGTAGTGATTACATTGTAGAATGATTGTAATTTTTCATAGTTATGACCAGCACGTTCAACTTGGTGTACGCTAATTACCAAAATAAGTAACTATTGTTCATCATCACCCAAAACTAAAAAGTTGGCGTTGGAATCCATTGACCGGAGGCTCCATTGCACGATTTTTTTGTGTGCATCATTTTGATGTTAAACTATGACTAAATGAACTGCTAATCCGAATGTCCCTACGATGTTTGGGTGATAAGAGAGTATGGTTTCTGGCTTTTGGTTGAATGCCACATGCAAATTATCTACATTCACTGCTACAGTACACTCTTGTGATTTATATAAGGATACATCCACATAAACAACACACCCATATGCTAGCTAGTCAACAAAGAACGCAAATTTCATAAAGCTACTTGTTACGACGGCGACCAGCAAAACTAATCCAAGAGCTACTGCTGCTAATGCGGTGGCCACATGCTCTTCTTCAAAGTAACAAGAAGAGAAAGTTTGAGAAGGACGCCGTTGACCATCTCACCAGCGTGAGGGAGAAGGTGCAGGAGGAGATGATAAGGGAGTTGGCGGCGATCATGGCAAGCGAAGGTGGTGGCGTTGGCCATGCGTGGGGTCATGGAGCGTCAGTACCTCTGGCTGTATGGGACTATATATAGTTTTGGCCGAACAGTGTACATCAAGATGTTCCATAAGATCACTGCTACGTTAGTACGTATCTAGTATATACAAGTTTTTTTATGTAGTACATTTTCATTAGTAGTAATATCATATGCTAGTCGACCAAATTCTGTCAGTGATTCGACCTTGGGGGGGGGGGGGGGGGGGGAGTTATATGGTGGCTGTAAAAAGTATGAAAGCGGGACGGTGTTGATTCTTGATTCAGAACTCAGGAAAATGCAGGAATACATATGATATGCATGATTCCCAAAAAACAGCTCTCCGATGAGATGCGATGTCATAAACTTGATGTGAATGTTGGATGACAGTTAGTACAAACAAACACATCCTCTTTCATTATAAATTGGAGGGGCTCGAGGCAACTACCAGGCAAAGGCATGAATGATTTTCTTGGAAAAAAGGAAAAAGACATGCATGATTTGTTCTCTGTTACTCTTAAGCCATTTATAGTTTTCTTTCTTTTCTTTCCATAGTTGATAGTTGCTATAAGTGTCAAAAATAGTATGCAGTTGATATGAGATATTGAAGAAGAACAAACAAGCATGCCCCTCGTAGATGTAAGGGTCACTAAAGTCGACAGCCATAGGTGGCTGCTTTGGACTGAAAAACAACCAAGTCTTGCACAAAAGGATCTAAAGGTTGAAGGAGAGAATCAAGCATCACAAGAACTTGGAGAGACAAGGCCCGTATTGGGGCTCTTCATTTCTATACCATATCTAGTGCACCTGGAAATTTGAGATGTTTTATTAAGTTGCATTTTTATGTATGGTGGTTTATTCATCAGTGATGATCCTTTTATCAGACTGATTCCTGTATTTATTGGATTTTCTTTTCTTTTCTTTTCAAAGTATGCACCGGCATTAGGTTCACGACAAAATTAGCACTCTATTGTTGAAACAATCATGTCTGACTAATGACTTAATGGTGTAGCATGGTTGCGATTCTCGTGCTTTGGGTGCAGTACTACCTTTCCTAATAAGAAGTATACTGCTGAGACATTCTAGTGTTGAAAAATCGTGTCTACAGATCCGTAGAAAAGATCCATGTGTATTTGAGAAGGGGGGGGGGGGGTCGGTTGACCTGATGCCGTTCGTTAATGGAAGGAGGGGCATGTTTTCGCTGAACGTGTAAGACTTGGGCAACGACTTAGCGTGCCATCGCTTGCTCGTCAAATTTAAGACAATTAATTTGAGATGGAGGTAATATTAGTTTATATATCATTCAACAAATGTACCCAACTTCAGATGGGTAATGTTGATTCTGCTTCCTCTTGGAAAATAAAGGTTTGGTAGGAGACAATGTCAGAAACCATGTGTGAATGAACATCAGTAATGCATGACTGAAAGTTGGGTGAGCAGATTTGCATAAATACATGCGTGATTGCAAGGAAAAATTGGATAAGCACACTAGTACTTTGAATACCGAGACATGTTTCATTATAAATTGGCGAGGTTTGGGAAAACCATGTATATGTGAGCAAACAAGCTTTATCAATGATAAAGTTAGTTAAGAACATGTTGGCCTCGGTACAATATGCAGTTGATGAGAAACTGAACAAACAAGCTTACCACTGGGAGAAAGCAAAAATGCCTCAATGGACTAAACTGCTGTGTGAGCTTTTGCGTGGATGGAGAGCAATAGACGCTGCAAGATAGGAGAACAAGTTGCCGTTAGTGAATGTTAAAGTGGATGGCAAAGCAGTAGGCAATGTACTTACATATATGAAGGAAACTGTGAGATAGAGATTGAAAATCTTGCATGGACGAGAAGTCAAGCTGTCATGGCAGTTGATCTTCTTGCCACTTCAGGTTTGATTATACTCCTCAATGTTATATTAGCTAGGGAGAAACACTCGACGTTGAATTTCTGTTTGTGTCGCGTGTTAGACAAATGGTATAGGAGTTGTGTGTCACAAAACTTACATTATTGGAGTTTTCTAAAATGCAATATATTTTGTATTCAAATTGATGGTTAAAATAAAGTTAAATGTGTGTAGGCCTTGTAAACCAAAAACGAGGTCAAAGTGTGCCAGCTCAACAAGGCGGTGCCATCCCATGTTTCACTTATAGCGAGACATATGGCTGCCTCGCCAGAAGCCAGCACGATATTTTGCCGGCCCAGTGGGCGGGAGCCAACAAGCCTCAAAATCGGTGGTTTTCTTCACAATTTTTTTGTTTTTGTTCTTTTGTTCTTTTTTTTACTTTTGTTTATACTTCTAATACTTCTGATATATATACATACAAAAAATGTTAATCATGCATTTTATAAAATGTTAATCATGCATTTGAAAATTAAAGAAAATACTGCATACATTTTGGGAAATATCAATCATGCATTTGAAAAATGCAAAATGTTTATAAAAAAATGTTTGCAAGATATATAATAAAAAATGACTATGAGAGCTCTCTCCCACAGTCCATTTAAGCTAAAAAACATATATATTTTTTCAAAATTAATCATGTATTTGCAAAATTCTAAACATGTATGTAAAAATATTCCTTATGTACAAAAAAATACACAATGTGTATTAAACAATAGACAGCAAAATGTTTATTTAAAAAATGTAAATCATGCATTTGCAAAATATTAAACATGTACTCCCTCCATACCTAAATGTAAGTCTTTTTAGAGATTTCAGTAAGAATTACATACGGATGTATATAGACATATTTTAGAATATAGATTCACCCATTTTGCTCCATAAATAGTGCGCATTGGAATCTCTATGAAAGACTTATATTCAGGAATGGAGGGAGTACATACATTAATTGTTGAACATGTACAAAGAAAATGTATCGGATGTATAAGAGAAATGTTCGATGAGTACGAAAAAAATAGACATCAAAATATAATTTTGATTTTTTTAATATGTGTTAAAAATATGTTAGATCTATACAAAAAATGTACAATTTGTATGACCATAATAGAATTCTAAATATTTATCAAAAACCATGTTAATCATGTATTTAATTTTTTAAGATATCTATAAAAATGTTATTGACATATATGAAAATTTATAATGTGTGAAAATAGATATTTGTTGAATAAAAGAAAAGAAAAATGTGGGAAAAGAAAAATTATATAGAAAACAAAAAGTAAACCAAGAAAACGGAAGATAAAAATTAAATAAAACAGAGAAAAATAATTGAAAAAAAGCACAGAAAACCAAGAATGAAACAGAAAACCTTAGGAAACGAAGAAAAAAGGAAGAAAAGATAAATAAGTAAAAAAACAAAGAAAACTTGTTTAAAAAAGAAAAACCAAGAAATAGAAAAAATAAATGGAATAAACCAAAGAAGAAGAAGGAAAACCTAATTAAAACCATAGAAAATACCAAAAATAATCTAAAAAGACAAAAGAAAAAGAAAAACCAGAGCGAACCGTGCCAATGGAATGGCCCGACGCGGCCGACCGAGCACCCACGCTCTAATGAGCCGGCCATTTGCGTGGTGCTTCGTGAGTGGAGCTATCATCTCACTTTAAGTGAGATTTAGCTCGCCCCGCATGTCCAGCCCAATCAACTTCCGTCACCATACCAAACTTACTAATTGAGGATTACTTCTTTAAAAGATCACTCTCACTTTTTCAGGTTACGACAAGTGGCATGCTGGGAAAAGAAAATGAATCCAATAACTCCCGAACATTCGGATTTGAGCATTTCGTCTCGAACGTTTTTACATGGCAACTTTAGTTCATAGGGGATGCCCCGCACGCTGCTGCGGGAATTGGTTGCAATATATTTCAATAAGATTTGATTGTCTGGAATATAAATTTTAGATTAACAACACATGAACCAAAATTTAAAATGCATACAGCTTATTATATTTGATAAAATATTTATTGAATATAAATTGAACAATAGAATGATAATTATTTTCCCATGCATGGTTGCATGTGGTGGTGGGTCTTTATCATGCATGGTTGCATGTTATGGTGGGCCTTATCCCATCCATAATTGTATGATGATGTGGCATACTTGCATGTTAAGATAAATAGGTTAGTTGGGATCAATCTCTTAGGTATATAGGATAGGATACGGGATGGCAACTTCGACCATTTTTGTTTTTTTGTCAGAAAATTGCCATATTTCTCTAATCTCACGCAAACTAAACTTGCCATCTAAACCCGTTCGGGTTGCCATGCTTAACTCCCGAACGTTCGGGAGTTATCATTACCGAAAGAAAAAGCATGCCACTTGTCGCAACCTGAAAGTTTCCCCTTTTTCGTAGATCCGTTTATTCAAAATATTTTATTTTTTAAACCGTGCGTCCAAATCTTGAACCGTTTTCACCATTGGATTCATCGCGTTGAGATCTTCAAAACTAGATCCTATGTTGATAGGTTTTGATGAACTTTTTCTTTACAAAAAAAACCGGTCAAAAAGCTGGACGAAAAACCGAACTGGGAGCATGTTTTTTTCTTTCCGAAAGAGGCATGGCCGTGCCTCTCGCGGAAGCAAAACCGTGCCTCTCGTGGAAGAAAAAAAACAGAAAACTCGTTTTTTCCTTTTCTGAGAGGCACGGTCGTGCCTCTCGCAAAAGCAAAACCGTGTCTCTGGCGAAATTAAAAAATAAATATAAAACATGTTTTTTTTGTTTCTGAGAGGCATGGTTGTGCCTCTCGCAAAAGCAAAACCGAGCCTCTCACGGAAGACCAAAAACGCGTATGTAGATCTAATGGGTATGGTCTCTTGAGGTACGTTTATGTAGATCTAACGGATGTGATATATTAAGTTACTAATCTAATGGGTATGGTCTCTTGAGGTACGTTTATGTTGATCAACATGGTGTCTCGAAAAATAGCTTTGTATTGTGTTTTTTAGTATATAAATAGGTAGTAGACAGACCAATTTAATTTCCTCTGGATGTTGGACTGCGGTGCCCCCACAAGGAACAAGTTTGCTTACATCTACTTCCTCCGTCCTAAAACAAATGTCTCAAGCTTAGTACTGAGACACCATACCCATTCCTATGGTCAATGCTATAGCTGATCATCTGGATTATTTGGGGCTAAGATTGTTTTGTTGGATGTATGATGTGTGTATGTTACAACACCTAGAGGAAAAGCTAATTAAATGAGCCAACAAAGTACTAAAAATCCACCAGTTTCTCGTACGTTGGGGAGCCGATGTAATCCATGCTTGTGTTAACATTGTGGAAGTCTGCATACTCCAGAGGATTGCAAGGCCTAGATGCTTTACCGTGCTTCGTTGAGGAAAAACAATTCATGTACAGGCTGGACACTTGCATCTTGTAATAACACTATTGTAGTATGTATACCGGCAGATGGATAAGATGGCGGAAGGCTTTGCCTCCAACAGAAAAAAAGGTACTAACTGAAATCCTTTTTGTTTGCCCGGGGAGTGATGCCTTTCCATCTAGCATGTTCTTTGGAATTGTTTCTTCGGTACCACCTTTCCCTTATTTTCATCCTTTTATTTTTTTGTCAAGGGTGTGTTCTATTATTTTTTTGCCCGGGGAGTAATTTTCTGTAGTGACAATGGTTCATGTTGGCGGAAGATGCAGGAGCATGCATGTTGTGCTTCATCCCTGGAGCTATAATGAGTTGTGAGGAGGAAAATCATGTGTGAATGTCAACACAGGATGCATGACCACAGGGAAACCTTGAATGAACCGACTAGTACTTGGAATGCACTTGCATATAAATGGGTGACACTTGGGAGAGGTGGGCATGCATGGTTTGTTTTACTTTTTAATTTCAGGTAGTTCATATGAGATATTGGAGCAAAACAAACTAGCCTGTCATTGATAATCATTGAGGACATGGAACGTCTATGTGTCATCATGCCCTAGAAGCCAAAAGTATAATAATGGAGTGTAACATCTTTGGGGCTTATCGAAATCGAAGAAAAGATGTGATGTGGCTCTAAGTTTGTTAGCTCGAGACTAGTACCAACCTGAATTTACCATCTGCCTCTCTTGAAAACAAACCCATTGTAGTTGTTTTGGCCAAATATATGATGAAGACAACTCGTGTCATGCATGCTAGAGAGTATTTCAAAATCCGACTTGGATCGGTATTGTTGAAATCAAGGTTGAGGATATCGCTTATCATTAACGTCTTAGTTAGTTGGGAATTAGAGATTAATGAAAATCTGCCGATTAATTAATTTTATCGGTCGACTATAAATCAGCCATTTTTTTTGTAAATCCTAGATTCCCAACACTAAAATATGTTATATTCAACACCAAAATTATATTGGACAGAAGTGTTACCTTTATTCCTGGCCTTCGAACCCTCGTATAATGGCAAATAAAATAGGACAATAGTACATATTGCACAACAAGGTCCACAAAACACAAATAAACATATTTTTTGCAAACATAGTCTAGGAATAGTCCCGTTTTATCGGTAGATTCCAATAAATCGCTTGTCAGAGCGATAAGTCGGCCCAAACGATAAATGGTAAAGATAAGGCATAATCTTATCGTTCACCTCCCAAGTAGTGATAAATCAGACGATAGTGGTCTTGAAATCGCTATTCGTGGTGGGGTCTTGTAAAGACAGTTGTGCCCCTGTGCTGGTGGCTCGACTTGTATCTACTGGAATTGGAGTCAAGTCATTGTGATGTACAAGTTGGTTACGTGAGTCTATCATTCCTTGCACTATTTCGTTTTGTTCTTTTTTTTTTGCGAGGTCTATTTCGTTTTGCTCAATAAGCGGAAGAGTCCAAGTAGCATAAGAGACATTTGTCAATGTGCGTGAATATTTGGCACGTTGGTACTCCATGAGCATCGTTAGTGTGTAGCCAGTGTAATAGGAATACCTTTCCTTAAAAAATGACTTCGGGCTCTATACGAAGTTGTTTCTTGAATTGAATTAAAAGATGGAAATATCTTATGTCAGGAAAGAACAAAGACGAGTTCCTGTGATCCTTGCAGGGAGGATTTTCTCAGTCATTCTATTCTTATCTATCATATTATTGTTGTATAATTTTTGACAGAGGGTGGATTTTATTAACTCATCATGAAGCATGAAGAAGGTACATAAGACAATGAGCACATAGCCGGTCCTTGCATAGATAGGATGCACATAACCAACAACAACTCACACACACGCGTGAAATTAGCTAAGTCATATAAGGCCAAGTTATGCGTATGCGAGGAAAAAAAACCCTAAAGCGACCAGATTTGCGATTGGCAAACTACAACAATGACCATATCTGCACCAACCATCTCTTGACACCACATGAGCGACGAGGTTCTTCAACATCAATGCCTTCAGGAAGGGAGCGACACTCAAGAGCCACCGTCACCAGTTCTAACCACAAGACCATGATCTAGGTGTTCGCCTTGAAGAATCAGTCTAAGCATATTCGAGCAATATCTTGAACTAGGTAATGACGTAAGAAAAATATCGTCATTGGCAGGTATAACCACTCAGGTCTGACCTAGGCTTTAGCCCCGACGCACGAGACCGGCTGCTCGAGTAGCACCATTATCGAAGTCACTCATGTTTTATCGCAATCACCTTTTGCGATCCCAATAGCTACGTGCGATGTGACCGCTGCGACTGCATAACTATTCCTCTACACCAAGCTGTCATCCATAATCTCATCGCCGAAGTCAACCGCCGGATCATGCGAGATGAACCCTCCCGAGGACCTTTCGATGACCACCGTCGTCGTGGAGTGGTAGGAAGTCATTTCAGTGAAGTTTGCAGTCACCACCATCAAGTTGTGGACCATAGCACCGCCAGCTGGCCACTACACACGGGGAAGGCCAACACCTCGATGCAGTGGTCCACATCCAGCAGAGATCCCGACGCACACCGGCAATCGCGACATATCCAGTAGAGAGCCCGACGCACACCGGCCACCGTGCCACACCTAATCAGATTTTGCCGGAGATCGGCCCACACATGGAGGTCCCTGCGCATCACCACCCAACTCTCCACGACTCTTCGAATAGTCGACTACGCCCGAGAAACTGGGCTTGCTTCCACTTGGGTCTTTGTAGTTCAAGTTGCACGATGGTCATAGGATATTAGGAACTCGTAATTTATTCTTAGAGCTATCATCATGTGCTAACCATGAGGTACTTGACAAGGAATTTTTTTGACAATGAGGCCACATATAGGAATTATATTTTATTTATTACGTGTCATTATTTTTGAATGAAGTAGGTATTAATAAACGGACGCGTCTAGGGAGCAGCCGGGTGCTCCCTAGCGTTTCCTGGCAGCCACCCAGATATAGTAATTTTCTGTCCACCTTTCCAGGATAGGAAAGCATCTGGTCCCGCCTCCCGATTCCCGCAGCCAACCATCGAGCGGGCAAATCACCTGGTCCTTCCCCTTCGCCCGATCCCTCCCCCACCCATGCGCGTCTTCTTTTCTCCTTTCTCCTCACCTAACCCCCAGCCCCATCTTCTTCTCTCCCAAGCAAAAAAAGACAGCACGCCCCTTCCTCTCACCACTTCCAGATCCAAGAAAACCTTCACAGCCCTCCAATGGCGGCTCCATTGATGTTTCTTCTCTAGGCGCCTCATTCCTGATTGCCTTGCAAAAAGGCAAAAAAGCAAGGCAAAAAGGTCAGATTTAGCTCATCTTCCAGATCCCCCTCCTCTTTCCCCACGATTTGTACAAGGCTTCAGTTGTGCAAAACATTGTGTAAAAAAGATGTGATGTTAAGCATGTTTAGTCTGCTGTTTAGGCAAGTTTCAGCCCCCTGATTTGGGCAAATTTAGTCTGATGTTAAGCATGATATTTCTTCCAAGTTTTCAAAATCTATTTGCAAATCTGTTGTATATGAACACATTTATAAATCTGTAGGCAAGTGCTGATAGTAAATGCTGGGGACAAAAATATTAGGAAAATATAATGCCTTAAGCTAGAAAAACAACTGAGCAAAAACAGTACTTATAAGAGGATGAGAAACAACTGATCATGATCTATTTCTGATGTGTTCCGGTTCCATTAATTGCTTATAACAGTGCAAAATAGACATTCTGTTTGAGCAAAAACAGTGCTATAATGAGGCAACTAAGTATATGTATGCACACAACTTTGAAATTTGAAAACTTATGCCATGGCAAAACATGACACTTTTGAAACTATAAGAACAAATGAATACTGACATCAACTATGGAAAAGAAGGGGGGAAAACAAGCTTTCCCCCCTATCAGATCTTTTGGGAGCATGTGACCAAAAACAAATGGCTTATTCAAGCAACTACATATAGGATAAGCAAAAAAAGCATAATGATTGTCAAGGCAACTCTTGAAGAAAACTTAGAAAAAACATCCTCTTGGACATTGTTTCATTATTCCTTGGTTCAATAGTGAAAAAAACACTAGAAGAAAAAAATGTGAACTAAAATGCAACTAAAAAACAAGAACAGTTGCGTAGTACATTACCTTTGTGTATTCATATCCCTTCGCCATGATCCAAGAAAAGTTGGAAAGTGCCAGGATACAGTGCAAAATAATTATTTCATCCTTGCAAAAGAAGGAAAAAGCCAACAAGAAAATCCATATACCAACAACTATCTCAGCTGCGAAACGTTACTTCAAAACATACTGAGCATATCCAAAAACACACAACTTGCTGCTGTAAAAAGATGAAAAACCTAAAAATCAACTTAAGTTATTTCTAACACACAAATATAGGTACTGAAAGCAGAAAATATTCTGAATATAAAGAGCAATTCATGCCCATAATTCTAACTTAAGTTTTCCTTAACACTAAACATGCTCTAATCTCTCTGTTGGGAGTGATTCCATTCTGAAGACACTTCAAAGTAGCACTTCTATGGCAAGTATGCTTGCTTCCCCAAAATCAAAATGTTTGCCTGCGTTTTAAGAAAAACAAAATAAAAATATATATAAACACAAAAAACAAAAAGCCTATGTATGTTTATATGTACAAACATGATTCATTAAACAAAAAAACCATGCATCTCCTGAAAATAATATATTGCCTGACATATATAGTTTGACTTGCCTGATTATAGTGTTTTGGGTTGCTGATAGTGCACTTTGAAATTGCCTGGTTATGTTCAATTGCTATCTTGTGAATCTGGTGTGCTTGTGTTGATGTGTTGTTTGCTTGCCTGAGTTTAGTGTGGTACTAGCTTGCCTCAACAACGTAAAAATTGCTTTAATTTTTCTGGTTGAAAAAATGCACAGGTTGAACATGATTGAGCTATTTTTGTGTGCTTGGGTAGGTGTGCTACTGGCTTGCATGTATTTACTGTGCTACTTGCTTGCATCCCTCTGCTGACTTGCTTTACTTTTTCCCATATTCTCAATAAATAAACAGGTTGACAATGATTGACCTGAATGAGGAACCAGCTGAAAATAATGATGATCCATTGTACTGTACACAACATGCTGCTGGAAATGCAGAAAGAATTTGTGGCGGAATGACCTAATCCCCCTATCATCCAAAGAGTCGATGGTGCTGCTACAGAAGCAATGGAGACAGATGGGCAGTCAAGTCATGGGGGCCGTGCTCCGGGTAGTACACAAGTACCTGCAGCTATAGCAGCTGGGAGTGATGCTCATACCCTTGATGGCACAGGTGCTGCAGGTGATACCGGTGGCACTGTTGGTAATGGTTTGGGTGCTGAAAATGATGATGAAGCTTGGTCACAGCCCAAGGAGCCTTACGTGGGCATGAGGTTCGACACTTTGGAAGATGCCAAGGTGCATTACAATGCATATTCCTTGCAAATGGGGTTTTCAATCAAAATGAATAGTTCAAGGAAGGATCTCAAAACCGGGGAGTTGATAAAACAACAGTTTGTTTGCAACAAGTTTCGGAAGCCTGATGTTGATGACGGAGGGCAGAAAAGATTCCCATGCTAGATGACATTGTTGAGCAAGCAAAAGATGATAATGAAGATGAGGCTATTGTCTTTCTTGATGATGATAGTAAAGGCAAAAAGAGTAGCAAGAAACGAAAAAGAGATAAAATTGTGCAAACTGATTGCAAAGCTAAGATGGTTGTGAAGGTAATAGATGGCAGATGGGAAGTGATCTACTTTGTTAGCAAGCACAACCATCCGTTGGTTGACAAGCCATGTTTGACTAAGTATTTGCGATCACACCAAGGGATCCCGCCAGAAGAAAGGGCCTTCCTTACTCATCTTCATAGCTGCAATTTAACTACGGGTATTGAACCACACCCACCTCCCCCCTATCTTCTAACTTTAAGAACCTGGACATGCCTACTGGTTGTGTGTTTCTTAGCCCATCAACAAGTACCTGTTTTTTCTTGAAACATGTCACTGATTTGCTTCAAACAAATGCCTTAGTTGCTTGATAGTGCCACTAAATTGCTTACAACAGTAGAAAAAAGACATAAAATGCCTGATTTGTTTCTAGATGCTGGACTTGCCTAATGTTTACCTGTTTGTTACTCAATGCAAAGTTCCTGCTTGCCTAGTTTTTTTATAAAACAAATTTGGTGTCAAATCTGAACTTGCCTATGGTTAGTCTCTTTGTAGCTAAAATGTACAATAGTACTCGTTTCTGGATGGGGTCAACTTGCCTATGATTGAAATTTGTATTGCTCACTAAATGCATAGTTACCCCCCTGGTTTGTTTTGTGTATTTTGCTCATGTGTTGCCTGGGGCATATGGTTGTAGTTGCTTGTATATCTTCATGAATTTCCCAAGCTTTGCATTTGAGTTGACTTGCTGAAAACAGAAAAGAAACTATTTTTGGCACTGGCACTGCTTTTGTGTAGAAAAAGGATTGACCACCATTGTGACTTCATGTCAACAGGTCATATGATGCACATCATGTCAGATTTCTATGGGACAGAACTCATTGTACCTTATGGCACTAAACACATTACAAACCTCAAGACGCTCTTGAACAAGGATGATACAAAAGAAGGGGATATGATAGAGACAGTTGCTTACTTTAAAGATCAGCAGAGAGAGGATCCAGATTTTTTTTACAAGATAAAATATGATGAGGAAGACAGGGTTGAGAATATTTTCTGGGTCGATGGTGTAGCAAGGAAGGCGTTGAAGGAAATATGCCCTAGAGGCAATAATAAAGTTATTATTTATTTCCTTATATCATGATAAATGTTTATTATTCATGCTAGAATTGTATTAACCGGAAACATAATACTTGTGTGAATACATAGACAAACAAAGTGTCACTAGTATGCCTCTACTTGACTAGATCGTTAATCGAAGATGGTTATGTTTCCTAACCATAAACAAAAGAGTTGTTATTTGATTAACGGGATCACATCATTAGGAGAATGATGTGATTGACATGACCCATTCCATTTGCTTAGCACCCGATCGTTTAGTATGTTGCTATTGCTTTCTTCATGACTTATACATGTTCCTATGACTATGAGATTATGCAACTCCCGTTTGCCGGAGGAACACTTTGTGTGCTACCAAACGTCACAACGTAACTGGGTGATTATAAAGGAGCTCTACAGGTGTCTCCAAAGGTACATGTTGGGTTGGCGTATTTCGAGATTAGGATTTGTCACTCCGATTGTCGGAGAGGTATCTCTGGGCCCTCTCGGTAATGCACATCACATAAGCCTTGCAAGCATTGCAACTAATGAGTTAGTTGTGAGATGATGTATTACGGAACGAGTAAAGAGACTTGCCGGTAACGAGATTGAACTAGGTATTGGAATACCGACGATCGAATCTCTGGCAAGTAACATACCGATGACAAAGGGAACGACGTATGTTGTTATGCGGTCTGACCGATAAAGATCTTCGTAGAATATGTAGGAGCCAATATGGGCATCCAGGTCCCGCTATTGGTTATTGACTGGAGACATGTCTCGGTCATGTCTACATTGTTCTCGAACCCGTAGGGTCCGCACGCTTAAGGTTACGATGACAGTTATATTATGAGTTTATGCATTTTGATGTACCGAAGGTTGTTCGGAGTCCCGGATGTGATCACGGACATGACGAGGAGTCTCGAAATGGTCGAGAAATAAATATTGATATATTGGAAGCCTATGTTTGGATATCGGAAGTGTTCTGGGTAAAATCGGGATTTTACCGGAGTACCGGGAGGTTACCGGAACCCCCCGGGAGCTAAATGGGCCATGATAGGCCTTACTGGAAAAATAGAAGAGGCAGCCCTACATGGGCCGCGCGCCCCTCCCCTCCCTTGGTTCGAATTGGACAAGGAGAGGGGGCCGGCCCCTCTCTCTCTTTTCCCCCCTCCACAAGTCCTATTCCAACTAGGATTGGGGGGGGGGAATCCTAATCCCAGAGGGAGTAGGACTCTCCTGGCGCGCCCTATGTGGCCGGCCAGCCTCCCCCCTTTGGTCCTTTATATACCGAGGCAGAGGCACCCTAGAGACACACAAGTTGATCCACGTGATCATATTCTTAGCCGTGTGCGGTGCCCCCTTCCACCATAGTCCTCGATAATATTGTAGCGGAGTTTAGGCGAAGCCCTGCTGCAGTAGTACATCAAGATCGTCACCACGCCGTCGTGCTGACGGAACTCTTCCCCGACACTTTGCTGGATTGGAGTCCGGGGTCGTCATCGAGCTGAACGTGTGCTAGAACTCGGAGGTGCCGTAGTTTCGGTGCTTGATCGGTCGGACCGTGGAGACGTACGACTACATCAACCAAACGCTTCCGTTGTCGATCTACAAGGTACGTAGATCATACTCTCCCCTCTCGTTGCTATGCATCACCATGATCTTGCGTGTGCGTAGGAATTTTTTTGAAATTACTACGTTCCCCAACAGGCGTACGTGGAATCTTATCATGATTGTATCTCCTTAGACACAACGTATATGACTAATATGTACAACATGCCCTTTGCACCATTCATTGGGATTAACAGGCATGGGCAGTCGTTCATGTTGGGATGTGGCTTTGTTAGGCAAGAGTTGGCATCGAGCTTTGATTGGCAATTCCAGACCTTCCTTGAGGCAATGCATAATGTAGCACCCACCAACATCATAACCGACCAAGACATCGCAATGGCATAGTCAATTAAAAAGATCTTTCCTACAAGTGTGCACCGCTGTTGCCGCTGGCATATTATGAAAAAAGCACAAGAAAATCTTGGAGCATTGCTGGGGCGAAACCCTGGCTTGTCCAAATATTTCAACAACTGTGTTGACTTCAGCTTGACGCCGGAAGAATTTGAGGTAGGGTGGTGTGAGCTGATGATGAAGTATGAGGCTATGACTGACTCCCACTTCGAGAATCTATACAAGTACAGAGAGACATGGGTGCCCTGCTACTTCAAGCACCAATTCTTCCCTTTCTTGTAGTCAACTCAACACAGCGAGGGGTTCAACGCTGTCCTTAAGCGATATGTGAACCCACACAAGTCCATTTTGAACTTTGTGAAGCAATATCAGAAAATCCAAACACACATACTAGTCCGGGAGGGTTCAAAAGACTACAGGACAGGACATTTACAGACTGAAATGTGGTCATCTTACCCAATAGAGAAGCAGGCGTACGGTTTGTATACTAGGGACTTGTACGAGAAGTTTCGTGATGAGTTTCAGTTGACTACAAGGTACAATATGCGACCGCATGGTGAAAACTTGTATGAGGTTTACCCCAATCAAGAGTGGGTTGCCAAATATGGTTCTAGGGGCTATTTTGTCACGGTGGAAGCTAGTGCTGGAGACTACAGATGTGACTGCTGCAAGATTGAGAGGGACGGCATGCTTTGCTGCCATATCTTGAAAGTTTTCAACCAACTTGGTGTTGATGAAATCCCAGCGCAGTACATACTTAGAAGATGGACACCTATGGCAATTCCCAACGCACCCCCTGCTGTCGAAGAGCAACCTGATGAGATGCCACCACAGTCGAAAAAGGAACTCAGGCATGCAAATTTGATGATGGATTTTGGTAGTCTTGCCCGGGTTGCTAGTGCGTCAGATGCTGCGACGGCTATTGTAAAGAAACATATGCGTGGTGCGCGTCATGAAATCAAAAATCTCAACATGTCAAAGAAGAAGAAACCGGCAGCACCAACAAGTGGGCCCTCTGGTGGTCCTCCACCATCAGCTGATGGTTCTCCACCACAACCGAGTAACTCTCGGGCAACTGGTGGCCCTGCGGTGCGTCCTGAAGCCCCTTCTGGACCTAGGCAGCAGCGACCTACTTCTGCGCCACCACCGAGAAACACTCAGGCAACTAGTGGCCCTGGGGTGTGTCCTGATGAACCTGCACAAACCTCTTCTGGACCTAGGCAGCAGCGACCTACTTCTGCAACACGGAGAAAAAACGCACCAAACCTAACTGGCAACTCTATGAGTGAGGATGGACACCAACAAACAGCATTCAGAGCTGCAGCGATGCAAAAAGGGGTTGTACAACTACCCATGAGCCCTCCCACACAAGGCTGCTGGTCTATACAGCAACTGTCAGGATATGTGCCACTGAACAGTGGAGCAGCGCCGCACCTTTCAAGGGGCTCAACAATGACAAGGCCTGTGCAAGCGCTAAGAGGAGCTGCGCCACAACTTTTGATGGATACGGCACTAGCAAGAGGGCCTGCGCGACCTCCTATGGGTCCTAGACCAGCAATTTGGCCTGCACCACAAACTATGGGGGCTATACAACCACCGCGGGGGATTAACGCAGCAAACACAACCTATGTGGCTGGTCCTAGATTGGCACCATTGCTTGCGTCAACAGCAACACTGGATGGCTGGATTGGGCAGCATCCAGGGTCTTTAACAACACAAGAAGAAAATGCCAATGCAATTTCATCTCCTATTGCGCAAGCTCCTGGTGGATATGCGCACCAGCCGCTCAGTATGGCATCTCTACATGCAGCTGTTGCGGCCGCACAAGGTACTACGATGGTTGAACCACGGTTTGGAAGACCTGCTACCACACTTGGCCCTGCAATTCCTAGAGACCCTCCAAAATCAACAACAAAAGGGAGGTCAAAGTCAAAAAGAATTCAATCAGCACTTGAGCTGCATCCGAAGAGAAAGAACAAGTGCAGCTATTGTGGTTCTTTTAACCACAATGGTGCAAGCTGCCCGACCAGATTGGTGTAATGGTCACACAGTGACCAGATGGCTGAAAAGATGTGTCAAATGGCATTGACGAGTTAAACTATTTGTGGGTCTGTATGTTTGAACATCCTAAACTATTATTTATGGTTTACGGTTTCTTATGGCTGACTTGACTCACACTAGAGTTTTGAGTTGCCTGGTTATAAGTTTTGAGTTGCCTGTTGTGTGCTTTGAATTGCCCCGCAAACACCCTTGCCCTCCCCATAATAGTCGAAAACTTACATACATAAGATTCTGCAATGCTATAAAATGCAACAATTCCCTGGTTATGTAATGATCATACTATTTGTCTTTCATTCGTCTTTTATGGGTTCTTCTGAATAACTTGCCTCAAATTAAAGCTTAAATTGCCTGTTTATGCAATAGACTTGCCTGGTCCAAGTTGTTATACAGGCAACTCCTCCCCCGGCAGTCCAAAAGTTCACAAAAGAGCAAAAGAAACAACACATGCATTTACATGGATGTAGCACGTGTGAGGGGAGAAAAAACTGACCTATGCTAACTTGAGTATGGTTTTCCATGGAGCCTTGTTGTTGGCGTTGTCAACCCATGTGTTAGTCAATTGTTTCCTAATGCTTGGAATATCCTCAGCTGTGAATTTTGGAACAGGCCTTGCCTCCCAACCGTTTGCTATCGTCAGAGCAAAAACACCACAGTCGAACCTAAACAAAAAATTGAAAAAAGAACTGGATGCTTACTCTATGTAGTATTGTGTCGCTTGTAAAAAACTGAACAAAACCATAGTTAATATGTGAAAAGAAGTGGGTGCTTACTCATTATTTTGTTTTGGAACGTCGATGTTGGTAAGCCCAAACTCATCCAGCAAGACACGGGAACTGGCGTAATGCTCTTCCCATAGAGACCGAAAACTTGCAACCATTTTCCTTGCGCAAACATCTAAAGACTTGTTTTTGAGCGTCCTCCAAGAATCAAGAGTTTCAAAACATCGATCCCTTATGTTCACGTTAAAAATCCAGTAATGATTGCCTGTTTTAGGTTTTGTCTTGTCGATGTTCTCTAACACTGGGAACATAATCTGTTAGAAAAAACAAAAATGGGGTTAGTAAAAAAATACAATACTAGAAACTGGATGTAAGCAGTTTTTTCTGTGTGCTCTCACAAATTAAGAAAATGGACTGAAGAAGCAAAAATGCACATGCCGGTTTTGTGCTAGTGTGAGTAATTTGCCAAAAACAGAAGATGCATAGGCAAGTTATCTACTTATATAAGCAACCAACCAAAAATGCACAGGCAAGTTTGTGAAAAAAATGTAAGCAACATGCCACATAGAAGCAATTAAGAAATGGGCTGAAGAAGAAAAAATGCACATGCCAGTTTTGTACTAGTGTGAGTAATTTGCCAAAAACAGAAGATGCATAGGTAGGTTATCTACTTATGTAAGCAACCAGCCAAAAAATGCATAGGCAACTTATCTACTTATGTAAGCAACCAGCCAAAAATACACAGGCAAGTTGTGCAAAAAATGTAAGCAACTTGCCACAGAAAAGCAATTTCATGAGTGTAGTCAACTTGCCCACCACACCCCCCCTAAGAAATATTTACATTTGTGTGAGCAAAATTTTTAGCATAAAAAGTCATATATAAAAAATGCATTGGTAAAAAGTAAAGAAACCATTAACTTACCATGTTTTTACGGTCCAAGCGATTCGACTTCTTGAACCGGGAAATGAGCTCCTTGCCGTTCAATTCCATGTTTTGCATCTGAACCTGATGTAAAAAAATACAGACATGAACATGACATTTTATGAAAAAAAGAAAAAGAAAGAAACGCAAAACTACACTATTAGTTGCTTCGCGTTTTCTTACCGAGCACCTGATGGGCATCACGAGCTTCTTTGAGTCTGGTGGCAAGTTCATCATTATATTCTGTATACCAACTTCCATTACATGACTCAAGACAAAACCTTCCTTCTTCATTGAGTTTGCGAGCTCCCTAACCGTGACAAACTATTTGCCATATTCAATTACCCTTACGCTGCATGAAAAAAAAGAGGCATTCAGCTCACAAAATCCTTCCATGAATTGCCTACCACCATTTCAACTCAGGGAAAACACATGGGGGCATGGTCATATCAAATGAGAAACTACTTCAAAAAAATAAGAATTTCACACTAAGCCAATTTTCCTGATTCTATAAATAGATTGCTTCTAAACACAGTTTGAATTGCCTGGATATCATGACAGACCTTGCCTGGGGGGAAGTGCATTGTGCAATGGCTGACAAAAAGAAATGCAGTGATATACTGTCATACCTGGTATCCACATCTGGTGATTCTTCTTCATTAATTCTTCCATGCAAAATAACTGATGCATACAATCTATTTGCTTCGGGTTTGGACATGTAGACTTTTTTCTTATTATAGTCAATGAAAGGTGACCTCTTGCAAGGAGGTGGCTTGATAATCCTTCTCTCGAATTGATGTGGATGCATCTCTCCTGAACTACTACTGCTGTAAACCTTGCTGCCTGACCCTACTTCTCCTTGGTTGGAACTTTTTTCAGGTGTTTGGTATGCATTTCCTTCTGCTTGAACACACGGTTCATCTATGCCTTCACCGTCCAATAGATAATCATCGTCGGTTATATCGATGATTGGCTGGTTATGTACTGGGAGTTCCTTGAACTCATGCTCTGTAAATGTGCTTGACCCAACATGTTGATGTGTTGTGTTGTCTGCGGATCTTGTGTGCAAATCATCTATGCCTAGATCGAAACTTGGTGCTGGGCAGTACTCTCTGAAAAAATCATTTGATCTTTCGGTGTCCCTTTGCTCAAAATGTTGTTTATATCTATTCGCTGAGCTGTGATTTGTGGAGTTGGATTGGGCATTCTTGCTGTTTGGATCAACACACCTTGCAAACAGCTCACTCACATCTAGAACATTGATTTCTAGTGCATTGGTTGTCTTCCCACTAACACGCATGAATTCATGGTACCTCTCCTCCACATCAGAGAAATGGGAAGTGTTCCCCTGGCCAGTTGCTTCTACTGCTTCTGGAACACTTGTGGCCTCAGGTTGGGCAGGTACAGTTGAGCAGACAGGCAATTTCCCTAGGGCTCTTAGCAACTTTTGTTCCGGACTTTTTTCCATGGTTGCAGCTTCAGGCAGGTCTTGTATCCTATTGATCTCCGTACATGACACCGGAGGGATGTTCTCTTTCTCCTTTTTGTGTCCTGCATGATTTAATGCTGCAGCCTCGGGTGATGCGTTGAAGTCTTGCACCTTGGCCCTCTGGATACCATTGGCTGACTGCATCACATTTCCTCGGGACGGGGGAGGCACTTGACCATTTAAGTCACCTAGTGGTTGTGTTCCGCTGTGGTTTCCTGTGCTTACTAGCACTGTGGGTCCCTTCTTGAGTTGAACTGGCCTTACTTTTGTGGGGTCCAGTGTTTCCTCTGCAGAACTTGCCTGAAAAACAGCTGGTCTTGCTTCCTCCTTAGACTGAGTTGCCAGAATATGTGATCCACCTGCTTGACATTGAGAATGAAAATTACCCGACTGCTTTGAATCTACTCCTGTAGGTACTGCCTCATCTCCAACTTTGCTGCACTGGGGTGGTGCTGAGCTTGATGGTGTACTCTTTACCACCTGTGTTATGGCATTCCCATGGATTGCCTCTTTTGTTTCAGAAATTGCCTGTTGTTGCTACTGGGGAGGACCAGATTTTTTCATGGCTGACTGCCTTGACTTTCCCCCTTGGCCGTAACCGGGATTTTCGGCACGATATGCCTGTGGATGAATTGCTGTTTCATTCATCACAGATGGCTCCAATACGAAACTAACAGTTTTCTTCATCTTCTTTGATGGCGGGAGTGGTGGTAGTTGGTTTCGACAAGCAGTCTTCTGTTCTGTAGCTTCATTTAGAGCGCCAAGTTCTCTCATTATTTTCTGCCGAGTCGCCTTTGGGCATATTTGCCTGGGGTTGAATGTGAAGACCATATCCAAATCTTCCCCCCTCAACAACTCTTTGAACATCCTCCTCGCTTCGGTTGCCATGGATATGTCATCAATATCCAACATTTCTTTCACTTCAAAAACAGGGAAGCGTGGTTTTGGGGAAACAACAGTTTTGAATTCTGTCATCACAAGGTCTCTGATAGATATCCTATCTGCCTCATCCAATCCTTTTGCCTTTCTGTCCCTCTTCTTTTCAATCAGAAATTGCAGCGTGCATTGTTCATCATCATCGCTGTTTGCATTTTCAGCTGCGGGATCACCGTCCCGATCGGAGCCACCATTGCTGCCTGAACCACCGTTGCCACCTCCGCTGTCATCCTCGTCATCTTCATCCTGCTTCCCCTGCCCATCATCTTCCTTGTCTTTGTCATCCCCATCGCCTTCTTCATTGTCATCGTCCTCCTTTCCTTCTTCATCTTCTTTTTCGTCATCCTTGTCTTCATCATCATCATCATTGTCCTCGTTCCCCTCAGTTCCGTCTTTACCTCCCATCTCAGCACTTGCCCCTCGTGGTGATCAACCGTTTGTCGTGCTCCCTGGCTACTTGATTTCCCCTGAACTCCACTTGATCCATCATGACCGTCATCGCTGTCTGAACTGCCATCGGTGTCGCTTTCATCACTACCTTCATCCCTGCCATCTCCCTCACTTTCACTGTCGGCTGCCTTGCTTTCGTCGCTGTCAGAATTAAACGACTCCTCCTCACTTGGTAAGTTGTCTCTTCTGGCTGGTACTCGCTTGCCCCTTCTGTTAGGCTGCCGCCTGCTTGTCTCCGCAGTAGTAGGATCTGCCTCCTTTGTCCCCCATTCATCATCATCTATCTTCCCAACCCCAGTCACGAGCTTCCCAACTGCATGTGAAATTACAGAACACATATCGTGCACCAAACCCGTGAGCTTCTTTTGCTTCTGTAAAACATAAAAGTGGATGGTAGAGAACATGATAAGTACATATCTTCTATTGAAGATTCTGAAAAAATGGCTGAATGTACAAATGGCGATAAAAAGGGGAACAATAGTGAGAGGAAAAAACAAGTGCTAGATAAACTTACTGATTTGTCATATGACTCGAGCAATCTTGCGGCAACAAATTTGGTGATGTGGTCCATACTGCCAAACAAGCTATCATCGGCACAACGGGAAAACTCCGTCTTGAGCTGGTGGTTTTATAGCCAAAGAAGATTAAAAAACTATGAGTGACAACAATTCTGGCAATCCCATACCAAAAAAGACCTGAGAAAAATGAAGAAAAATAGTACTACTAATAGTCTGAAAATTCCTGCAACCATTATGCCACTTCCCCTGTTGCCTACTATTAGTTGATACTGTAATCAACAAAAAATGAAGAACTAGTATGCAAGTTGCTAGTTTTCAGAACATAAGTTGCTTGTGTTGTTGTGTAAATTTTCTACTTTTCAACATGTAAATTGCTCAAACAGAAAAAAGAGCTAAAAAATGTACTACAGAAGCTACTATTAAATACAACAACAAAACAAATCCTTCCTGTGAACATTATCCAACCGTGTACATGGCAATTGAGAGAAGGTTCGAATAAGTCTGATAACTACTTGGAAATACTTGAAAATATATGTATGGCACTTGCCCAAAAAGATACATTACCTTGCTTGCTCTTTGAAAGTGAATTGCCTACTCTAAAAAAATGGTAGTGTTTCCTAAAAACAATATGACAATGATATGTATACTAAAACAGAAAAATTCAGTTACCCGCAATTGGCCATATTCTCCTGGAGCCTTCATGTCCTTCTTGACAACTCTGGAGATTAAATCTGAATTCCAAACTGAAACCCTTGGTACCAAGTTCGGGATTGGCTCATTAACATCCAGAGAGTCTAGGTACAACAGCTGCGTAGAGACACGGAAAAAGAACAAAAAGTTTAAGTTAGCTAATGATTGCAAAAAGAAAAGAAAAGATAAGTAAACAAATGGATGCTTGAAAAAACAAAACAGCTTGAAGCACTTACAACAAGGTGGAAGACACAAGAACAAACAGCCTTCTTGTTGGCATGCCCCGAAGTGAACGCAAGCTTTAATTGATCAACAACAAACTGGCATATATTGGTTTCCGTTATTCCATTGACATCCATGACCGCCGGGAAGCTTTTTGGGAAAATACTCAAACTAGTTGAAGGGGCAAGGAAGCACGAAAAAACAAGAGCTAGCCAAGCGCGGACAAAGTCATCATCATGAGATCCTCCCATGTCTACGATCATCTTGCACCATTCTGTGAGGGTTGGGGAGTTCTTGGATGTGATGTTGTAAATATTGTACATTGCCTTTGTGATTTCAGGCCGATTCTCGAAGCACACCTTCCTGCCCCTGTTGGGCAAACCCCATATCCTACGGACACTTGCGGCATCTACAGGAATCTTCCCCCTTTCTGGAATGACTATCTGCGAAATCTCCGGGTCGTAATGCTTCATTACCCACTGGCTAAAATCTCCGGGCATGCTACTCGCTGTAAGGTCCAGAATGCCACCAAATTCTTTTCCGATGATGACACCCTTTTGGTCAGGAACCAAGTCCTTGTTCAACTTGAAGAGCCTTGCAGGGGATGCCCTGTTCCTACGACCCAATTGCGCATAAGGAAAAAACAGAAACAGGGGATTAGCAAAAAAGGAAAAAGGTTCATCACAACATAGGCAACTTAGGCAGCATTGCTGGGCAACTGCTCAGTGAAACTGAGGCAACTATGCAAAATACCTCAGTTCCTCCCGTCTTCTGGCGTTTTGCTTTTGGAGGCTGGTCGACGTCTGCACCTTCAACATTTTTATTCCCAACATCTGCAACTTGGCTCTCATTACTATTCTCATTACTAATGATATCATCAGGGCGCTTCCCCCGTGAAACAACTGCCTTAGTTCTCATACGCTTGTACCCAGTTATTGGTGCACTGCTCCGTGGCTGGGAGATGGAAACCACATAAATCAATAAAAAAATGAAAAAAACAAACAAACTCTGTTATGTACAGGAAGAACATAAAACTTCCTGAGCATGTGCACACCTGTGCTTGATGCTCTTCATTCCCATGAGATGCAAGGTCGTCATGACTTGATCTAGCAGGTCCATCCTGTTTTGACTTATGACTTGTCCCAGCCATCTATTTTCTGCTGCATATTTAAAGGACAAACAGTGAGATTCATCATAAAAAACACAAATTAGAAATGATTCTGAAAGAACTCTATATCATCCAACGAATTTCGTTTGACTAAATTCTTACTGAACTTAACAAACAGCAACTTACAAAAAGTGGGCAATGAAAAGGGTTGTAAACTATCTGATTTTCACTATATTACAACTATCCTATAATTGGCCCTATTACCCTCCATCTACATGTCCTACAAAATCTGAAACAAAACAAGGCACCTAGAACAGAAAATCACAGAATGAATTCTCGTGAAATGCTTAAAACTGTCCTACAAATAGACCTATTAACCTCCCTCTACTGGATTACTTCCTACCTCACACACACACACAAAAATCACATGTGCATTTTCCATTGCTAAATCATTGCTTTCCTGCACTAAAAAATCAAAACACACCGTCAAACCCACCTTCGTAGGCGACACACGAACCATATCAGGCAAGTCACTAGCAAAAACAAGGGCAACATTAGCATGGGAGAGGCATTGCTGTCCTACACTAAACCAAAAACACACTTTCAAAACAACTTCGTAGGCGACACGTGAACCATGTCAGGCAAGTCACTCACGATACAGGGGCAACATTGACATGAGAGAAGCATTACTGTCCTACACTAAATCAAAACACACTGTCAAAAACACCTGCGCAGGCAACATATCAAACTGTATCAGGCAAGTCACAAGCAAAAAAGGGCAACATTGACAAGAGATTATTCTCATACACTAAATCAAAAACACTGTCAAACCACCTGCGCAGGCAACACATGAACCATATTCAGGCAAGTCAGTCGCCCATCAGGATCAACCTCAACATCTACAACACCGGAAATCTACAGCCCCATGGCTTGCCTTCGAAACCTACTAATCCTAGTTCACCAGTAGCCTAGGAACACGAAATGCCCTGTGTCGTCGTCCAATCTCCAAATTAACGAGTGCTCCAAACAATTTCTACCATCTGCTACTCGATTTCATCAACTTAGTCAAACGTGGAGGAGCACGTCGACCCGCCACGATTCGGCACCTCTGCAACAACCGCACGATGGCCGTATGCGCGTCGTTCCTCCTCTGTCCACGGCAGAGCGCATCGATTTGGACAACCTAAACGCGGAGGACCGGAACAGATCGATGGGCATACCAGGGTATTCGCGGCGATTTTGCCCCTCTGCGCCAACAGAAGAACGGCTGCGCACGCCGTTCCTCCTCTGCCGCGTCTCCGGTGCTGCTCCTTCCGACGCGGCCTGCAGCGCGTCGTCTCTCCTCGGTCGCGTCTCTGCCGCTGCACCGCCTTCCTTCACGCCGCGCCCACAGTCCCGCCCTCGCTCCGGCGGAAGACAACCGCCGAATCGCCGACACGCCGCCGGCTGCTCTCGCGCTGGATTTGGGGGATGGGTTGGGGGGATTGGAACGAGATCCGCTCCGCTGCGCTCGGGGGCAGTTTCGAATGGGAGGGATGGGAGTGGAGAAGAACAGGAGAGGGGAGCCGAGATGCAACCGCACTGAGAGCCAACGGGTCTCGACACGAAGCCACGACCGGGGGACACCTGGCGCGCGCATCGACGGTTTCGCCCGTCTCCACTGGAAACACGCGTGACCGCGAGATCTGGATCGGACGGCGCACGAGCCCGAGTGCTCTGTAAGACAGATTAGCAGCCGACCACTTTTTAGGATTTAGGTTAATAAACTGGGAAGAAGGAACTTCCTAGACTGCGAATAGAAGGTGTCGATTAGAACTGATGAAGACACATACACACCCATGAATAGTGGTTTGACAACATCTTCAAACTTATTTATTAGCATTGAGAGCTGAAAAACTAGGGGGTTCATACTCAAGTTCGTCTGTTGGGACGGATTAGACGGAGCTCCGGCATAGATTCCTGCCAGCTCCTTGGGGCGGTGAGGTTAGGATTTCTCACTTTGCATGCAACAACGGTATTTGGTGTCAGGTTCTTCAGGTCAATTCAAGGATTCAACAGCGACGACTCCGACTCCGACTCCGAGGCGCTGGTCCTTCAGGGCACGTGCACGAAGACTTTTCGGTTATCATCGACAAGGTCAGGCCGGCTCCCGTATGGGAGCGGCGACAACAGCACGTTGGCGGCCCGCCATTGTGGCGGCAATGATCGTTCGGTGGTCCATGGATCTCGATGTAATTTTTATTATGTTTGAGGTGTTTTGTACTTTCCATGAATCTTTATAATAGATCTGATCTTTTTCGAAAAAAAAGGGTTCATCCGTGAGAGGTTCCTAGCTAATAGTAGTGTGAAGGCTTCACATTCGTAACAAGTTTCAGAATCAGAGCCAGATTTCGTAGTACAAAGACTGCCGCGATCATTGTCCAATAATCATCTCCCTCTGGATATTTTCCTTTTCGCGGTTGCGGATGTCTCTCTGAATAACTGTGCGCATGTGTGTCGGTAGCTGGATCCCGGTCGATTTATTTGAACCGTGCATCTAATTCATCGGGCATTGTGTAGAACCTGAGGATGGTAGCACAAACAAGTTGCGTCGACCTGCATGAGAAGTCCCGCTCTAAGGCCCTGTTTGGTTCATAAGTCCTACGACTTTTTTTAGTCCCAACTTACAAGTTCCAAGTCCCTACCTGTTTGGTTCTTGAGACTTAATATGGACTAAAAAAACTATATTACAACTATAAGTCCCTATAAGTCCCTCATTGAAAATCTTATTTCATAAATCCCAAATGCCCACTTTAAGTCTCATGTTTGGTTTAGATGAGACTTAAAAAACTTTTTTAAGTCCCTACATCAATAAGTCCATGTAACCAAACATCCTCTAAGTATGAGGATAGAACAAGGAGTCCGTGGATGGATAGGGGTGACTACCTGTATCTCACGGTCTTCGACTCGTCCGCCGCAAAGCGTCCCCAAATATGGCCGGGAGGGCTTCCCCGCGCGCTCTCACTCCGTGATAGCCTTTGTCTAAACATGCCACCGTGGACATCCAAAATATTTCAACACGATTTGCATTATTATGTAAATACAGTATATACTACCATAAGAAGAGACAGAAGAGGCCGGCTCTCTATGCCAAGACGCAGCCCACTCCGCCCTGCTGCATGCACAGCCGCGATCCGCATGCCCACGACATGCTCATGCGCACGACGCGGCACTCGCAACAGATCGCCACGACCCGAGCGCTAACAGCCTGGCACAGTGGCACTACTGTGATGGACTCGGACGTGAGCCAAACGCACGCACCACCACGCACACTGGACACGCCCCAGATAATGGACATACACTAGTCGGATCATGCCCAGACACACACATGCCTACGACCTGGCCCAGGCCCGCGGACCCGACGCTCCTACGCCGGTCTACACAGCGCCGGAGTCGACCTGGCGCACGCAGGCCAGTCGCCACCGTGGCCAGGTCATTCCCAACATTTATTGCTAAAATTAACAAAACAAAATTGTACATTGAACAACTGTTTCTACATTTTAATTGCTGAAAGAGATACATCACTCAGTGATACCATTAGCTCTATTTATACGTCCGATGAAACCTGCATCAGGACATCAGGGCTGGCCTTCTTACCAATGGCGTCAACATGGTCTGCAGGTCACCTAGCTCACGCACAGGATGCACTGCATGCAGAAGCTGAGGCGTGCATCTAGGCTAACAATGGCGTCTAACTGCACAAGAATTGCAGATTTATATGGGGGTCGACAGGTTTAATCAAATTGTGCTGCCACCTTATGAAATAGGGTTTCCCCCGCTTTGTATTACAAAGCAAACATCCCTGATACAATCAAAAAGGTGCTGGGGCGGAAGCAGCACAGACACGCCCAAAAGAAACGAAAGAGAAAAAAAAAGAAACAAATGCTGACACCGGCGGATCAACAAAAACAAAGAAGCTTCGCGACCGCCGCGCCCACCGCTGCTGCCACCATTAGCTTTTACTAGAAGCATTGTGCACGCTTTGTCGCGCCGTTAAGGCCTTCGACTCTGAACCATGCATTGATATTCATGGAAACAGGTACAGATGCACGCAAGCACACATCCTGACATCCGCATCCTTACAAAACAACACTCTTTCAAACACACCGACTTAATAGACAGATAGCCACGTGCAAACTTGATGTAAACGCCGATGAACATTGCAGATATAAGTCAAATTTAGCTCTATGATATCCCAAAACCACGCGCGTGCTTCTTTTTTGCTGGCCGGTGAATGGAATAGCTCCGCTGCTAATTTATCAACGGCAGGCAAGTAAATAGAAAGGGCCCCCGCAGAAAAAAAGAAAGAAAGATAGGGAATCAACCTAGGAAAAATGAACATCTTGTTTGCTGGAACACAACAGCACGAAGCAAAACCTTAACACGTCCATAAAATTCAGACAATCACGCCATGTAAACAGAGAAAAGAATGTGCAAACTGGAACACATATTACTCCCTCCATTCGGAAATACTTGACGTGGACTAAAATCAAGTATTTCCGAACGGAGGGAGTACATAGGAAGGTGACACCAAAACGTTGGGTTCTTATTTCCATGCTCAGATGTGGTTCAGATTAATTATTAAAGGAGCATAAATTCTCACACGCCAAATAATTTTTTGGGGCATCAGGGTGATTATGAAAGAAGAAAACAACATTAGAAAATGTTAATGTTTTGTTATAGGACAAAATCAGGAAGTGAAATGCAGCCCACTCCCACTGTTAGGATTGAGTTAGCAACTAACCATCATTACATAACATTGCCTGAATTTTGATTTCCTCTCACAGTGAGCACAAAAAATTATAGAGCATAAAAAAAGATTTCAAACCAGCAATGTTTCTCCAAAAAATTACAAGAGCCAAAATTGCTTCTGCATGTCACATAAAGATAGTGCTAATGTTTTGGACATGGGAACTGATTCTAGAAAAATGGCACTTTTCCATTACGACTCATGTTTCAGATCGAACCAATACCTGCAGGGCAAATTACTGATGTTCTATCAGAAGCCACGGCTTACGAAGTGCAACATGTAGTATAACGAAATAGAAAACATAATGTTATCGGAGATCTCATATAATTAATCAGATGGCATGTGGTAGAGATAACACAGTTTACCCACCGGCAATAAAGAGCAATACACAGATCAAGTGCAATAATCGGAAGAGATCACCTCTAACTTGTACGTCTGTATACACACTCAGCAAAGTCAGAGATTCGGAGCATTTCACATGTTTGTCAAATAACAGCCAAAGAGGTAAGTAATAAGCCAAGGGGGTTCTTTAAGAGGCTACAAACTGAGAGACACAAACATATATGAGTAACATCCTCGAGAAATAGTTTTGTTGAAATGCTCATATAACAGAGGAAGAGTCTAGCAAGTATAACATATAGATCTAGTGAAGAAGCGTAAAAATAGAAAGCACAACAGGCACCCACTCCACCTATTTCAACAATCGAGTTTATTTATGCACAACAACCAACTCCTATCAGAGTAAAAAAATCCAAGAGTTTGATAGTATTATTTTTTGCAGGGAAAGAGTTTGATATTGATAGCACGCAAAGTTATGTTAAAAAAACTGTAGAATAGTTGTGCTTGAATAAACGTGTTCCTGAATAGAAAAAAATACGATACATGTATGACCGAAAACAATATTGAGATAAGTGAATGAACCTTAATTGATGGGTCATTCACAACAAAAAGATAAGGTACTATTCTCCGATGATGTAGAGCTAGTCAATTTCAGATTTATCGAAACAAATTGATCACTACCCGAATTGCAGTTGAGAAAATAGAAAAGCATAGTGACTAATCTTACATATTAAGAAGTGCATTCAAAGACCTCCAATTTTATCACAAATGGGTAAGCTTAGCAACCAACAGAGCTACCATACAATTAAGCACATCTGGAGAACATTTCAGTTGAGGACCAATTTATGCATGACGTACCGACACAACTGAATTCAACACTTCTGCTCTTCCAATCTACCAAATGTAGTTGTTGCGAAATTCCTCGATGCTTTCATTAGAGTTTATTCGCATAGATGAATTGCCAAATCTGTTCAAGTTTATGCTAAAAGTCAGTTCTAACATGCGTCTGTCATCAGAGTACACCTTTTTTGCAACATCAGACTGAAGTTAAAATTAGTGCAGCAGAGGCAAGAACAAAATCGACACCAGGATGCAATACGGTCAATACTGAGTTAAATCCATCTTCCATTATTTAAGTAAATCGCGAGGGCACTTCAGAATTGTACTTTGGGCTTTAAGTTAGTTAAGAAAACACTAGTCATGTTGTCAACTTCTGGTCAACCAGAAAATCAACCATGAAAACATAATGTATGAACACTTGAACAGAGGAGCCAATAGGCATTAGCTCTGCTAGCTTTTACGCGCACAAATATTTGATCAACTGCTAGGAGCTTACATTACCCAATGACTTTAGATGATATATAAATGAATAAATAACCCCAACCAAAGGAGGGAACACATAGCAAACCCAACCTCCTCCCCCCAGCAGAAGGAAGGCATACCATCACGAAAAAAAAATATCCAGCACAATGACACCAGCCGACACACAAGAACAACAGCGGGGAGACAAATGAATGAAAAAACAAAGCCCTCAAACAACAAAAACAGACAACACCCACATCACAGCATGGGAGAAACATCACATTCTACAACCCAACAATGTCGGCCGACACAGAAGAACAATTACAGAGAAATGAATGGAGAAACAAATCCCTGCACCAATGCATGCTTGGTGTACATGAACAGAAAATTTGAAGGCACGTGTTCTGGTTTCCTTTACTCACGCCTATAGTTTGTTTTGCAAGATTCTGCAAATTAACAACTAGAGTGGCATTTACTGCACCAGTCAGTGGATAGTGTATTTGACTAGTACTGTCGCAACGTCTCTATTGTCTCTCAAGAATTAACTGGATGTCTATACAACAAATACTACTCGTGAGTGTAACTACAATAGTTCATATACAGCTGAAATATCCCTTCTTAAGGAACCCATTCTGCATGCAAATTTTACTCCAGTCTCCAACAAATCCCAGGGGCTATGCAAGCTCAATCAAACAATTCCAAATAAACACACACATAATTGAAACAATAAAAACAACATCACCTCGTACATACATATAATCCAAAAAATGGTGTGTGCAGCCAAGTTCAGACCATGCAAATGAATAACTAGATTAGATCAAAGTGATTGCTTGTTCATCAGCCAAGTATGCATCACTAAGGTAGTTGAAAACTTGAAACTAAATTGAACAACATCATGATCGAATTCCCAGGTGAGAGGTGACCGATAGGAACATATAGCAACACACAAGGATCATAGAGAAAACACGAACAGCTTGGGCACAATAGAACAATAATCAAGCAGCATATTTAGGTAGATCAGATTTTTCAACACAGATCCACTAACTGAATATAACAAAATTAGTGCATATGCAAGAATGGAACTGAAACGGTAACAAGTTCAGATTGTGCAGACGACAACTACAGAATGAACACAGCGCATCAGATAAGTTTCCAACCGAATTGCATCGACTCAGGGGTAGCCAAGTTCAAATCGTCTCATTGAAGTATGCCCAGCTATAAATCATTAGGTAACTGAGCGGCAATCAATGGAAGAGGCGAAGTGGATCAACTATAGAGGCTTGGCAAGGCAAGGGGCGGCGATGTCGAAGCACAAATAGGCGTTGCGCGTCGTGTAGAGCCATTCGTTGCAGGTGAGGTCGTGGCCGCCCCAGTCCGGGGCGTCCACGCTCACCGGGATCAGTGCAAGGCGCATCTCTCGGCCGAGCATCATTCACGCCATGTACTCAATGCTGACACCCTCGATGGCCTTGGGCAGATGCCCCACCCTCTGAATCCACCCTGATTGGTATCTTCCCTGACACGGCTCCAGGGAAATGGTCGATGTTCCCGTGAACACGCGCGAACAGGTCGTTTAGCTCAGCAGGCCGCGTCACATGAAGCCCACACTTGCCGGTCAGCTTCTGCGTCACCTCCGCCGCGCCGAGACAGGCCATCCTGACGCACCTGTCAACCAGAAACTCTCGAACCTCATGCATCTTGTCTTTGAACGAGAGCGAGCACACCGCTGCGTCCTTGCCGACTGGCTGGTACACGACGGCGTGCGAACCATGAACGCATATGACGACGGCGCAGATGGGGTTGTCGGGGTGCTGCGATTGTCCGCGCGCACACGAACTCCCACGACGAGTGGCGTGACACACTGCTGTGGAGCGTGACGAGGCCAGCGACGAGCGGTGCCCGGAGGCGGTGGTCGCGAAGGAGGTACTCTATTTCGAGGCAGGGCCGGTCGAAACATATTTTGGGCCCCGGGACGAAATCAAAAATACATATATTTTATACTAAACTTTTATATTCGTTTAAACATATTATTTCATCAGAGTACAACCTAAACGAGTATGATGTTTTGCACTTAGTTGGCATAATAAGTTACACAAAAACATTGCTAATTATTAATTATTGTATTATTTGTCCTACGAACCGTATATCAACAAAACAATTATGCTAAATTTAAGTTATTTATTTTACCAAAAGTTTCTTTTGATTCATAGCATAAATTATAGTGTGTGTGTGTATGGTATTATATATATTACTTTATTATTTTTAGTATGTTATATATTACATCTAAGATATTTCAAAGTCAGTTATATAAAAAATTGCAAGAGCTCATAGGTTTTATTTTGTGAAATACGTACATATTAAAATGAAGTATGCTCAAAATATGATACATACTATAAAAAAGTAGTATATATATATACTAGCTGAACATTTTAGGTAGTATATATACTACCTAAAGTATAGTCCGATATATATACTCCTAGCGCTGTGCCTATATACTACCTAAACTATACTCTGATATACACTCCTGGCGCGCCATGGTGCTTAGTGGACCACTCCTCCATCTTCTCGTGGCCTCCAGAATCTTTCAGGGTCTCTTATTGCTAGAAAAAAATCTCTAAAAAGTTCCGTGGTATTTGGACTTCGTTTGGTACTGATATTTTGCAAAGTCAAAAACAAGCAAAAAAACAGCAACCGGCACTGGGCACTAAGTTAATAGGTTAGTCCCAAAAAATGATATAAAGTTGCTTGTAAATGTATATAAAACATCCAAGATTGATAATATAATAGCATGAAACACTAAAATTATAGATACATTGGAGACTTATCACGGCGTCCGATGTGGACGCCGCTGCTGCGCGGCGCGGAGAGCGTGGAGGGGATGCCGATTCCGGCTTCACGGGGAGGAGCGCTCCCGGTGGCCAAGCCCGGCCGTTGGTATGGACGACGGAGCGACAGAGCATCAGCTCCATCTGCTCCTCGAACTCCACGTTGGTGCCGGTGTAGACCTGGCCCGGCACCGTTGGCACGGACTGCGGCGGCGGCTAGTCCTCCTCGTCGCCAGAGGAGATGACGATCTCCTCCCGCGTCGAGTCGCCGCCAGCCGACACGACCTCGGAGTCCGAGGGCAGCATCTCCACGAGCCGCCAGATCCCGTCCCAGAACCGCCTGCTGGCGCGGACGCCCAGGACTTGCCCATCGCCGGAGATGTGTAGTGGGGTGCAGTGAGGAGGAGGAGAAGGAGGAGGAGGATGCGATGTGAACGGCGCCAGAGCGCGGCTTAAATAGCCGCGGCCAGGCCATGCAAAGTGCCGGTCAACCGCTTCAATGCGGCACATCGGCCGGAGTTGGTTCCTTGGGAACCTGTGTCCGCACTGAAGCGGCGGCTGCCAAGAGGACGCATCGGTCAGCGCCACCCTCCCTCCCTCGGGTCACATCGTCACATCAATGCCGTCCTCCGCGTGCATTGGGCCGGTATGAATGCGGCGTGTGCATCGGAGGGAAAGCGCGGGAGGGGCAGGTGACGGGTTTTTGGTGGCTCAGGGCGGTCCGAAGAAGGCTTGGGAGTGGTCCGGACTCCCGCAAACTTCCCCCACTTTTGTCTTCGGTTTGCGAACGAAATCGCCTCCGGACCACTCCATGGACCATGAATCTGGGCTTGCTTCGACTTGGGTCTTTATAGTCCAAGTTGCACGATGGTCATAGGAAATTAAGAAGTCGTAAATTTATTCTTAGGACTATCATCATGTGTTAACCATGAGGTACTTGACACAGTAGAAAAATGACAATGGAGGCCACATATAGGAATTATATTTCATTTATTATCTGTCATTATTTTTGAATGAAGTAGGTATTAATAGACTGGGAAGAAGGAACTTCCTATAATGCGACTAGAAGGTGTCGATTAGAAGGTGCCGACAACGACTTCAAACTTATCTATTAGCACTGAGAGCGGAAAGCCTAGGGCCATCCATCAGAGGTTCCTAGCTAGTACTCGTGTGAAGGCTTCACATTCGTAAGAAGTTTCAGAATCAGAGCCAACTTTCGAAGTGCAAAGACTACAGTGATCATTGTTCCATAGTCATCTTCCTCTGGACAACTGTGCGCATGTGTGCTGCTAGCTCGATCCTGGTCGATTATATTTGAACCGTGCGTCTAATTCATCAGGCATTGTGTAGGACCTGAAGATGGTGACACAAACAAAGTTGCGTCGACCACAACAGTCCGCTCTAAGCGTGAGGCTAGAACGGGGAGTCCGGCTCTATGTAAAAAGGAAAACGGAAAAAAAAAAGGAGAGAAGAGGCCGGCTCGTACCCTGTTTCGGTGTTCGCTTTCTCTAGTTTTCCTCCACAGCCCCCCAATATCTCCCGTGCATCACATGCATGCAATCGTATTAGGGTTTCCCATGGATGAGCCCGGAGCAGCCGACCGCATCAGCTCTCTACCGGACGATCTGCTCCACCTGGTCCTTCTCCGCCTCGGCTGCGCCCGCGCGGCCGCGCGCACCAGCGTCCTCTCCCGTCAGTGGCGCTGCGTCTGCTCCGGCCTCCCCGTGGTCGACGTCACCCTCAACGACGTCCCGCTTGACTCGCTAGAGGCCGCGCTCCGCCGAGCCGCCGGCCAAGGGGTGCGCCTCCTCGACATCCGTGTCCCGGAGGAGGGCAGCAGGCTATGCGCCGACAGTGTCTCCTCCGTGCTCTGTGCCGCTGCGGCGCTCGCGCCCGTGGAGCTCCGCTTCACCCTCACGCAGTGGGCGCGGGGCCTTCCCAGCATACGGCTGCCCAGTTTTCACCGCGCCACCTCGATCGAGATGCACGGGGGGTCGCTGGACGCCTGGACCTCGAGGTGGCCCACTCAGGATTCCCGTTGCTCGAGAGGCTGACTCTCTCCGGCTGCTACCTCGACCTCGCCGCCTTGATCCCCTGCTGCCCGCACCTGCGCGTGCTCACGATGGACGCCTTCACCGTCCACTCGGCGTCGCTGCAAGAGGTCCTCGTGGAGCGCCGGAAGCCGCTTCAAGGCCGTGTAAATGCAAGGTTGCTTAAGCAATTGACTACACGGTCCCTTCATGACAAGTTTGGGAGCACCGTCTTTGCACCAATGGTGGAGAAGGTCTCCTTGAGGTGCACGTACCCCAACTGGTTTACCCATGGCCATGCGCTTGGTCTTTGGCACCTGGACCTCCTGGAGGTGGGCTTAGAGTCGCCGGAGAGACACGGAGCGGGGGTGCTCACTCAGGTCGAGGTCTTGTCCGTGCACTAGTAGAAAAAGGGTCAAATGTGAAGCACATTAGTACCGGTTTGAATTTGAGCCGGCACTAATGTGACCATTAGTGCCGGTTCCAACGGCTAGGCGGGCGGGCATCATTAGTACCGGTTCGTGGACAACCTTTAGTACCGGTTCATGCCACGAACCGGTACTAATGAGGCTGTGTGAGGCTATGGTCAGGCTGGGGCCCCACGAAGACCTTTAGTACCGGTTCATGCCCTGAACCGGTACTAGAGTTTCTTAGTAAGCTGATTTTTAGTCCCACCTCGCCAAGAGAGAGGCAGTATGAGCGGTTTATAAGCCGTGAGTGCACAGACAATGACGAAGAGTTGCAATGCTCACCTGCATGTTGATTAGCTTCAAGCCTTGCGGAATAGCATAGATTGCACTGAGCTATGTGCAGTGCAGTCTACACTATTCCGAATGGCTTGAAGCAAATTAACCAGCATTGCACTTCTTTTTTATTTTTAGTAACTTATTTGAACTTCGGACTTCTTTTGTGTTCAGTATGCAGCATTCAAAGCGACGTCATCAATTTTCAACATGTTCTGACATCATTTGTTGTTTTTCGGTCATTTACCTAATTGTTTAAAGAGCTAAATGACCGTGAAATTGTTGGGGGCGTGCATACTTTTCTGCTTGCGGCTGAGGCAAACAAGCAGCCGGATGGTTTTATGCCTTGTCCATGTGCTGGCTATAAGAATGGTCACAATTACTCTACGTCAAGAACCATTCACGTCCACCTGTTTAAGTCCGGTTTCATGCCCCACTATAATGTTTGGACCAAGTACGGAGAAAGAGGGGTTATGATGGAAGACAATGAAGAAGAAGAGGACGACGACAGCTATCCTGGCCATGGGTTCCCTAAATACGATGATACAACAATGAGGGAAGAAGCTGAGCCGGTAATGCGGGAAGAAGCTGAGCCGGCAATGCGGGAAGAAGCTGAAGAAGAGGCATCAGATGAGCCCGTTGATGATCTAGGTCGGGCCATTGCCGATGCAAAGAGAAACTGCGCAAGTGATTTGGAGAAGAAGAAGTTGCAGCGCATGTTAGAGGATCACAAAAAATTGTTGTACCCAAATTGCGTAGGTGACAAGAAAAAGCTGGGCACCACACTGGAATTGATGCAATGGAAGGCAGAGAATGGTGTATCTGACAAGGGATTTGGAAAGTTGCTGGTAATGATAAAGGATATGCTTCCAAAGGACAACGAATTGCCCGAGAGTACGTACGAAGCAAAGAAGGATGTCTGCCCTCTAGGGTTAGAGGTGCAGAAGATACATGCATGCCCTAATGATTGCATCCTCTACCACGGTGAGTACGAGGATTTGAACGCTTGCCCGGTATGTGGTGCATTGCGCTATAAGATCAGCCGCGATGACCCTGGTGATGTCGAGGGCGAGCGCCCCAGGAAGAAGATTCCTGCCAAGTTTGATGAAATTGCTCCATTCACAGTGAATATTGACCCGAGCATCCCGTTAAATGATGAAGATTTTCCATAGTTACGACGGAAAGGGACACACGCGAAGAAAAAATTTCACACCCAAAGATCTGGGATGTGATCGGCTTCACTATCATCACTTTCTTTTGTGTTTCACACCCAGAAGGGAATCTCTGTAATAGTTAGGGTAGTTAATTATGTGTTTTGGCATTTGAAACGCGAAGAAATTTTATATGCAAACAAATTCTTTCATGCCTTTACTGATTTTTAAAGTTAAGTTATTCACAAACTAGTGATTCACACTAATTTCAAATAATTCAAAATTTAAACTATTCAAATTTGAAAACTATGGGCACTAACAGAAAGTTTGTAATTTTTTGTACCTAAAGCAAAAATATTCACAAAGAGACTCTAAATACACAAAAAAAACAACTCAAAAATAAATAAAGCAAAAAAAATAAAAAAGCCCGCCTACTAGGCCAGAGCGGCCTGCATACGACTAGAAACCCAATCTGTTGTTGGGCCAGGATGCAGGCCCGCAAAGGCCCAGTAGGCCAACAGGGCAGCACAGAACATGTAGGCCCAGTAGGCCTGCTTTGGAGAGGAGCTCGAGAGAGCTACCGCACGGGGGTTTATAAACCAGTGCGGTCGCCCCTCGGCTAGCAAGGTGGGACTAAACTTGCGCACCGCACCTGCGCCAGCGCACCCCCTTTAGTACCGGTTCGTGGCACCAACCGATACTAAAGGGGGGCCTTTAGTACCGGTTGGAGCCACCAACCGGTACTAAAGGGGGTGCGGTTCCCGCCGCTTGGCCTGGCCAAAACAGGCCTTTAGTACCGGTTGGTGGCTCCAACCGGTACTAAAGGTGCCTTCTATATATACAACACTTACGAAAATTTCATTCTCCCTCTGTTTCTTCCTCTGTTTCCCCATTGAAGCACCGCCCGCGCGGCCCGATCGATCGACGCCGTCCCCGTCGCCGCCCTCGTCTCCATCGCCGCCCCGGGCCCGTCCCCGTCGCGCCGTCCCCGCGTCACGCCCCGGCCCGTCGCCGCCCCCGGCCGTCGCCTCGCCGTCGCCGTCGCCCCGCTGTGAGCTCTCCCCCTCTAACCCCTCTCCCTCGCCCCCGGCGGCCACCATGGGCGCCGCCCCTCCCCGAGCCCATACACACACACAAGCATGATGAACACACACACATACATATGTATGAATTAATGCATGTATATATTAGTATATACGTATGTTGTATGTTTAATTAGTTTAGATTTTTTAGATTATTATTTTTTCACTAGTATATATGTATGAATGCATGTTAGATGGATATAATTAGTGTTTAATTAGTATGGAAATTTTTTATATAATGTTGTTTTTCAGTTTTTTAATGGATGTATAAAAGTTGTGTTTTTTGTTTTTAGTGTTAGATGCTTAATTAGTATGAAATAGCATATAGAATTTTGACATATGCAATGATAGCATAATTAGTGTTATATAGAAATGTTAGAAATTTTAGTTATCAAAATCCAATCATTAAAAAAATGTTACTTTTTGCGGGCATATAGCTAGTATTTGTTCTCGACGATGCCCGGCCCGCATCCTCGCCGTCGACCCGTCCGCGACGACGTCCGACTGACCCATGTCCGGGACTGGGCTCCGCCGGGCTGGCACTGGGAGGTGCTGCCTAGAGGGGCGCGCCGCTTGATGAGGAACCCGGCCCCGGGTCCCGTCGTCGACCCTGATCTCATTTGGTGGCGTTCGCGTGGGCCAGTTTCGGTGCGGAGGGAGCCGGCCCTGCCGGAGGTGGTACATCGCCGTGTCAGGGAGGAGGACAAGCACGTCCATCGCTACATGGTTGCCTTAGAGGGCGGCAGGTTCTCCAATACCTGGCAGTTTCTTCAGAGATCTCACTTCAGCTATGATCCTGTGAGGGTTCCTTCTCTTTGGGTGTCCACCGCCCGCGCCGCAGGAACCGCGAGTGTCCTAGATTCTTCTGTACTATTCGATCTTTAATTAGCTACCTAGCTAGTGATGTACTATTCAATATTATATATTATTCGAGACGATGTATTCGAGATTATATCTATTATTCAAGACAATGTATTCGAGATTATATCTATTATTCGAGACGATGTATTCGAGATTATATCTATTATTCGAGACGATGTAATTTGAATACTAAATTGTTTTATATTTCTTTTGGCATAGTTAAATAAAAGCTATGGCGGACAATACCGACAGAGAGGGAGAACAGACCATGTTCGATATGATACGCGGGCCAGATGATGATCAGAATGAAGAAGATTATGACGGCTCCGAATTTCTAAACAACACCAGAGAGGGTGATATGATATTCGATCGCGACGACCGAATTGATGAAGTCATGAACTACGATTATGACGATGACGAAGAACATGTTGATCCTGAAACAACAAAGACCGGCGAGGTATATATATTTATATAAGCAGGCATCTGGTGATCATCACATGTTTTAAATGAGTTGAAGATATATTAATGAATCGATCTTTCTTCTTTCAGCCATCCGGATCGAGCAAATCTTCAGGCAACAGGACGAAACGAGGCCCGAATAAAAAGTTGAAGGAGGGCGTAAAGTATAATATCGAGGCAATCAGACCTAATGACGAACCATTAGCGCCTAAGAAGATTGCGGACAAGTTCGTTCGTCAGTGCTGGATAGATACCCCCGCTTAATGTACTACAAATTCTCTGTTTTTGCCTACTAGCTAGCTACATGTTTTTGCTTACATATGCCCGCTTAATTAAGACATGCAAACGTGTGTGCATGCAGATTTCACTGGATCTTGTGTATCATTAAAGTTGACGCCGGAACAGTTGAAATACTGGACTCACTACTCAAAGCAAATAGTGACTATAACATCTTGTTTGGGATAGTCAACAGGTAATTTCAATCATTATTAACTATATATCTCGGCCTATTTAGTTCGTCATTTCATGATATGAACTATTTAATAACCCCTTTATTTATTTTCTTTGTCGGCGGGCAGGGCTTGGGCAAGGTTCATCAGCGTCACGGAAGGCGAATGGAAACGACAGCTGAAATGGTTTCGACCCAAAGTAAGTAATTAAGTAGTACTAGCTAGCTAGCTAGCTGCCATCTCTTTAATTATCATGCTTGATTAATTATTCACAATTTTTACACCTTTAAAGGAGCAGAGCTCAAAGACAGGAATGGGTACGCTTGTCAGAACACTATTCACAATTTTTACACCATTATCGATATCTAGTCACACAACTAATACACATGCATATTGATCTCCTTCTTAACAGTTCACAGAGGTGCGGGACAAGTTCCTAGAAACGGAGCGCGTAGAAGCACTTCAAGAGGAAATAGCGGGATTTTTGCTCGACCAGGTCATAAATCCGAAGGGAGAATACTATTACCCGCTACCGCCCCCATCGACCAGGTCATGAACCACTTCCAATTGTCATCGTGCTCCGGAGGCACCAATTAGGCTAATGCCACTGGCTCCGAAGGCAACATGCATATGTAGGAGAAATTGTATATAGCTATACATGTGTGTATGTGTGAATTAATATGGTGGTTTGTGAGACATTGATGATATATATATGATTGGTTCTACTAGAAATTCTATTTATATATATATAAACACGTTATGCATATATATATATATATGCATAACGTGTACAATGTGTAGTATCGTAAAATACCAGCAAACGAAAAAGAATTAAAATGGAAAACACAAAATTAAATGAAAAATAAATCATAAAACCAAAAACCCCCCAAACATTTTAGTACCGGTTGGTGTTACCAACCGGTACTAAAGGGCTCCCGGCCCCGGAGCTGGCTCGTGCCACGTGGTTGCCCTTTAGCACCGGTTCGTGCTGAACCGGTACTAAAGGGTGGGGGGCCTTTAGTGCCCACACTTTAGTGCCGGTTATGGAACCGGCACTAAAGGGCCTTACGAACCGGTGATATTGCCCGGTTCTGCACTAGTGGTGCACATGTCTCCCAAAGTATGTCTCCAATCCTGCCTAATTTATAGACTACCGACTAAATTGAACATATTCATGATGATGTCTTCCTGAATTGATTTTTGCAGGATTCAAAATTTTCTCTATTAGATGTAGAGCGCCGCTTTGCCACAGAGATATTTAGCCATATGGGCACCCACTTCTCTTCTTTGAATCTGCATCTCACAACAAGAGGGCACATAGTTGGCGCATTTGTGTTGCGTCTCCTTGGCATACATTATCACGGTCTTCGTCTTGCAGATATACGAAACCTTAAAATCGTCCTACTGAGATCGGAGGTAATTTATCACCGTTGACAGAACATGCGGTGCCCCCATGTTTGGTTTTGGTAATTGATGACAATCTCTATGGACTAATGGTTGCCTTGAGTTATATTTGAAGGTTTTGTCCATAGGCTTTTCTTGGAGTACATGTGTTGGTTTCAAGGAGAGTTTGTGTTGACCAAGGTGCTATTAAGGAATTATCCAAATCTTGGTCATGTGAGAGTTGAGCTTATTGCAAGCATGTCTTGAAGAAGAAGATTGTGTGATCATTCATGTTTACCTTCAAGACATCATCCAAATGAAGAGAGTTGGAAAGATTCAAGGTTGATCAAGACTAAGTCAAGAGTGAATCAAGTTGATCAACTCACAAAGCGTAGAAGATGTACCGAGAGGGATCAAGTGATCCCATGGTTTGGCAAGCATTGTCCATTGTGCTTTGTGTACTAACCCATGGTCTATGTGAGAGTTCTACGTGGGGTTAGGTACGTGTTCATGGGCTTGTGTCAAGAGGAAGATATCACTCAACCCATGGAGAGGATGACATCAAGTGGTGATCGTCATCAAGATTGCCGTGTGCAAGTTCAAGTGGATCATCGCGAAGAGATCAAGTGCTTGAAGCTTGCCGTCCATTGTGGTGACAATGGACTTGTGAAGATGTGCCGAAGAGTGGCTCACCCATAGTGGACTATGGGGGAGCAATCATCTAGTCTTCATCGAGCCAACACAATCAAGAAAGGTGGTCCAACTTGAGGGAGTCAAGATCGTCATCATCTAGCTCAAGTGGACCATGTGCAAGGCAAAGGTTTGCCCTTGATAGATTTTCTATTTTACCGGTCTCATGGTGGTAGTTTGGAGACCGGGTTATAGGATCGTTTGCCGTACTATCAAGGGGGGCTCTCAAGTTGGTAGCTTGATCGTATCGTTAGTAGAGAGCTCAAACCATTGCATCCTTGCATCATCTTTCTTTGTTCTTGTTTGGTTCTCTTTGTGAGTCTTAGAGCTTATGGTCATCTTGATGACAAGCTTGAGTTCATCGAAAATGGAGTTCGCATGCATCTTCTATGATGTTTTCGGTGTTGGAGGTTTTACCGGTCTTTTCCGAGGAAGGGTTCTCACCATTTTCTTATGGGACTTTTCTCATTTGCTTCTTATTGATATTTCTTTGAAGATTGTGTTAGCCCTTGTCGCTAGCTTTCCAACAAACTTGGTTTCATCGAATTCGGAGTCCGTTTGCAAAAGTTGTGGCAGTTTTGGTGTTCTGAAAAGGCTGCAGCGGTACTACCGCGAATTGGAGCGGATGTAATTTTTTACTACCGCTCCAGAGCAGTACTACGGCGGCTCCTACAGCGGTAGTACCGCTCCGGACCAAAAAATCGTCCCAAGTCTTGCGGTGGTAGGCCCGGATGTATTTTTTTAGTACCGGTCGCAAGCAGTCGTACCGCTACCATTTGCGGTAGTACCGTGAGGTCGAGCGGTAGTACCGTGAGGACGAGCGGTAGTACCGCTCCAGCGGTTCTTCTGGCCTTTTGCCTCCTCGCTGTTGTTTTTTAAAGGGGTACTTCCGCCCTAGCGGTAGTACCGCTCCTTGGAGCGGTAGTACCGCTCTGTGCGGGCTGTGAGCATAACGGTTGGATTTTTCCCCACCTATAAAAGGGAGTCTTCTTCCCCAATGAACCGAATCTTTTCAGCTCGTGTTCTTCCCCCATTGTTGGCCTTCTTCGAGCTTGCTAACTCTCAATCCCTCCAATGATTCTTGCTAGCTCTTGAGGGAAAAGAGAGAGGAGATCTAGATCCACGTTTCCACCAATCACTTTCTCCTCTAAGTGAGGGGAACCCCTTGGATCTAGATCTTGGAGTTCTTCGTGTTCTTCTTTCGTTCTTCCTCTCATTTTCTTCCCTAGCATTAGTTGCTTTGGTGGGATTGGGAGAGAAGGACTTGGGCACTCCGTGTGCCCTTGCCATTGCATTTGGTGCATCGGTTTGAGTTCTCCACTGTGATACGTGGAAGTGAAGTTTGAGAAGCTTATTACTCTTGGGTGTTTGGGCACCCTAGAGCTTGTTCCTCTTGGGTGCCTTGGCGCCCTAGACGGTTGGTGGTGTTCGGAGCTCAATCATTGTGGTGTAAAGCTCCGGGCAAGCAGCGGGTCTCCAATTAGGTTGTGGAGATCGCCCCGAGCAATTTGACGGGTACCGGTGACCGCCCCCAAGGGTTGCCAAAGTGTACGGTTTCGGTGACCGCCCCCAAGGGTTGCCATTTGTACGGGTTCGGTGACCGCCCTCAAGGGTCCCTTAGTGGAATCACGGCATCTTGCATTGTGCGAGGGCATGAGGAGATTACGGTGGCCCTAGTGGCTTCTTGGGGAGCATTGTGCCTCCACACCGCTCCAAATGGAGATTAGCATCCGCAAGGGTGTGAACTTCGGGATACATCATCGTCTCCGCGTGCCTCGGTTATCTCTTACCCGAGCCCTTTACTTATGCACTTTACTTTGTGATAGCCATATTGTTTCTTGTCATATATCTTGCTATCACATAGTTGCTTATCTTGCATAGCATAAGTTGTTGGTGCACATAGGTGAGCCTAGTTGTTTTAGGTTTTGTGCTTGACAAATTAACCGCTAGGTTTATTCCGCATTTGTTCAAGCCTAAACCGTAATTATTTTAAAACGCCTATTCACCCCCCTCCCCCTCTAGGCGACATCCACGATCTTTCAATTGGTATCAGAGCCTCGTCTCTCTTTTTAGGCTTTACCGCCTAGAGAGTAAAGATGTCGACTAGGGGATTAGGATTCTCTGACACTCTTAGTTTCGATGGCACAAATTTTTATGTTTGGGTAATTCGCATGCTTAATCTCTTTAGGGTCATGGACCCAAATTTAGAACGAATTGTAGATATGGGTTTTTCTCCTCCAAAGGATCCCCTAAGATTATCTTTAGAGGATGAGAAAAACTCTTATCTCAATGGTCAAGCTTCTAATGTGCTTTTCGATGCTTTGAGTAATTTATTTTTATTTCAACTCATGCCGTTCCGGGATGCTCATGAGTTATGGACGAACCTTCAAGATAAATATGGTGTGTCCAAGATTTGTGGGCATGATTGTTCTCCCTCCACCTCCGGTCGTATAGTCTTCTCAACTTCTTCTACTTCACCTACATGTGGTTTGCCACAAAGTAATGATATGGTGAGTAATGTTGGTCATTGCAATGATGATAGTATGCTTATTGTGGATGATCGTTCATCACTATCTTATTACTATTATCCTTCTTTGGGCTTTAACACTTCGAGCACTCCAAATGTTTCACATGCTTGTGTTGATAGTCCTTGCATATCATGTATAAATTGCTTAACTAAATCTCATGATGATATGTGTACTATGTCTTGTTGCCATGATAAAAATACATATATTTCCTCGAATTGTTGTGCTAACAATGTAGAGGAAACCCAACACTCCATGGAACAAGATGTGGTGTTTAATGGTGCCTCAAGGGATCCTACATCATCATCTACTGCTTTTTGCCTTATGGCTAAGGCGTCAAAGGTATCTCCTACTTTGTACCCCAATATGTCTCTTGATGATGATCTTGATGCTAATGATGATGAGGATAATGATGAAGAGAATGATAATGTTGCCTCCTTAAAAACTAAGGGGGAAATGATTTTTAAAGCTCTTCACAAAAATAAACTTGCTCGTTCCAACTTCATGGAAATCATGTCTATTGCCATTGAAGGCAAGAAATATATTGATGAGTTGGAATCTCGTCTTGAGGAGCTTGAGGTAACCATTCATAAAATAGAAGGTCATGAGCGTGATTACGCTAATGAGATTGCGGACCTCTCTCAAGCTCTTGAACTTGAACAAACCACCAAAGAATCTCTTGAGGAGACTTTTGCTCTAGAATTATCTGGAGTGGGGGAATCTCGTGATAGAGCTCTTGAGGTGGCCAATGATTTTGAAACTAAAAATGAGGAGCTTGAAGTTGTGCATGCTAAACTCCTTGAGGACTTTGAGCACCTCAAAAATGGCTCAAGGGTCATTAAGAGTGAGCTCATCAAATTCACCGAGTCTCATGCTCAACTTAAAGCTTCGTATTCAAAAGAGCTTGCCCAGTTGTCTTCTCCTCTTAATGATGATGCTTGTGCTACTTACTCTATCTCTTGTGAAGCATCCATATTGAAGGAGAATGTTGAGCTAAGGACTCAACTTGATTTGCTATCTAGAAATTATGGGATGTTGGAAGAAAATCATGTAAAGCTCACAAGCTCTCATGATGATCTTCTAGTATCCCATAATGTGCTAAAGTTAGCTCATGAGGCCATGATTGCTAAGGTAACATCTAGCGAGCCTCATGTGGATACTAGCACTACTTCTAGTCAAAATGCTATGTTGCCATGTGCTAGTCCTAGTAATTCATCTACTCACAATGTTGGTACATCTTGTGATGAATTGCTTTCCTTACCTTGTTGCTCTAACGATGAAGCTTATACTTTCTCTAGTACTTGTGTTGAGACTAACCATGTAGAGGAAATCAAAGAGCTCAAGGCCCAAGTCACTTCTTTGAAGAAAGACTTGGAAAAGAGTCATGAAGGGAAATTCACACTCAACAATATCTTGAGTGTGCAAAAATCCCCCAATGACAAAGGTGGACTTGTATTCAACTCCAACAAGAAGAAGAAGTCCAAGGTGAACAAAAAGAAGGGCCAAGAACAAGTCAAGAATTCAGCCAAGATTGTTTGCTTCAAGTGCAAAGTAGAAGGGCATCATGTTAGATCTTGCCCATTGAAGAAGAAGCCCATTAGTGACAAGCAACAAGGGAAGCGGCCACAAGTTCACTCTCATTCTCAACCTCAAGTTGAAGAAAAGCCTCTTCCCAAGAAGACTCAAGCTTATGCTTCTCAAGTTGAGAAATCAAGTGAGAAGAAAGTGAAGAGTAGAAGTTGCTACCTATGTCGCGAGAAAGGTCACCTCGCTTCTTCATGCACTAGTGGTAACTTATCCAACCCAATTATTATTGATGATGTCTATTCTCTTGGGAAGGATAAGGTTGGCAATGTGGTTGCCAAGTTTGTTGGTACTCAAAGTGGTTTGAAGTAAAGAACCATTTGTGTAGCCAAGCCTATTGTGACTAACCTCTTAGGACCCAACTTGGTTGGGGACCAACTAGCTCATACTTGATCAATAGGTGTTGTTGGAGGTCTTTGGAGACTTGGCTACATTATGAAGAATTAAGGGGACTTCATCATTCTTATTGTCTCAAGCCAAGTAATTCGGGTTATCAAGTTTCTATCTTATATCCAGTGTTCCTCCTTGCGGTAACTCGTGCTTAAATTGTTTACTTGAAAGTTACTTGCCCCTTAGCATGTTGTGGTTTTGTACATTGCATGTGCTTGTATATGTTGTGCTTCCAATTTGCTTATCTTGAGAAATCAAGTATGTGTATGTTGGTTTGCACATCATGTACGTGTGTGTTGTGTGTTGAGCCTTTTTGCATCTTGTTTATTTCTTAGTTGGCTCTTATGAGAGATTAATGGAATATCCCATTATGGGGGAGTGATGTGCTTTGTGCACCTCACAATCCTATAAATGTGTGTACATGAGTAATACCATATAGTATTGATATTTCAAGATTATCTAGTCACTATGTGGTATGTCTTCTCATGAGAAATTCAAATTCTAAATAGTCCATTAATTATCTCTTCTTGGATCATTTTATTTGCCTCTTGTTTATCCTTAATTGGTATCACATTATGGGGGAGTAATATGCTATGTGTATATTACTAGCCTAGAAAATGTGTACATTTGAGATATTGTCACCTAGTGTTGATATTGTAAATTATCTTGTTCCTAGGTGGCATGTTAGCTCTACAAGTTGCAATTTGCTTTTTGTTTGGTGTGAAGATGATGTCGGATATCCTTGTTATCTACCACCAGGAATTATTTCCAAATACTTCTTGTCTTTTGACAATTGGTACTCACTTATGTGTGGTAGAAATTATTGATCATCTTTACATTGGCCTTTGCTTTTATTTGCTTTATCTCTTGCCTAGGATTGTGTCAACTCCCATTGTATTCCATACCACTTGTGGATCTTGTTAATTTCTTGACCTTGTCTAGTGTTTTCTAGATATAGTGAAAGTGGTGATCCCACCTCGTGCATTTTGTATTCAAATGCAAATTCTCTATAATGCACTAGTCTTGGGGGAGCTATCCTATTCTCTATAAAACACTCAACTTGTGATCCTTATCAAGCGTGTGTTTGTGGAAGGGAAACCGTTTCTTTTTGGTGCTTTGTGCCATCATGAAACTTTGTAGAGGGCTTGGTTTGTTTGGAACCATTCTCTCTTTTGGGAGTTTGACATCTTTCTTCTTGAGTGTATCAATGGATATCTCATTCCTTGATGTATCTTTTATGGATATCCTCCAAGTGATGATTTATTCATTTGGTATCTTTTCTTTGCTTGGTATTTCTTTGTCTTTTGGTCTCGGTTCTTGAAAGTCTTGAGCATGCATATTTACTTCTTGTAGTTTCTTTGGCATGTTTTCTTTCTTTGACCCAATATATAGGGCGAACTCCACCAAGTATCAAATTGGATGAGATGTGCATGAAATTCATTTTCATATCTATATGCACATATTTATGTGGAGTTTGTCCTATGTGTTGTTGGTTCTCTAACTCTTTGGTCCCAATGAGTTTGGGTACCATTTTGTTTGTGTTATTGTTCTAGGAACAAGTGGAGATGCATTGGATGCTCGGCTCACTCACAAGGAAGGTGTTGTCACCATGTGCTTATTGGAGTCAAGCTAGGATGATCAATGAACTACTTTGTACCTTCAATTGGTATCTACTACATCCATCCAATGTTATCTCGGTAACAAGTATCTTCATATACTTCATGCACACATTTCTTGCATCTACCTTGTGTAGGTTGTATCATGGCATGTTATCCATTCTTTCTTGTGATACTTGTTTCCTTTCTCAAAGCATCCCAACAATGATGTCTTATTGCTAGTTGTGATGTCTTTGATGTGTGTGTGGTAGGAATTCATTTATATACTATAAGACCATATCTAGCCATGTGATATGCTTCCAAGCAAATATCTTATTAGTATATGTATGACTTCCTTTTGGATATCTTGTTCCTTCGTGTTGTAACTATTTCGGGTGTACATCCTTCTTTGTAGATATATATCATCATGATCTAGTCTACCCAGAACCATATACACTTGAGAGAAATTACATCTCTAGATGATATCCTTTCTTTCACGTCCACCTTGTATTTCTTATGTTATTTCTTTGGTGGCTCCGTGAAAGCTTTTGCCTTGAGTGCGTGTCTTCTATCGTTGCATCTTGATGCGCTTTTGTGTGGTGAACATTATTTTCCTCATGCTTTTCTTTACGAGGTTTTTGCCATCTTAATTGGCATCCCTCGTCTTGACGCGCCTTTCATCTTCTATCTTCACTGCGGGTTGTCACAAGCATAGGTTCTCTATATGCTTATTAGTAAGCTTGTGAACCCATTTGCTTGTTGTGTGTGGGAATGATAGGCCTTGCACTGTGTTGCCTCAATCTTTCAAGACTTTATTAATGCTTAATGCTCATCCATACATTAGTCTTCTCAAGTGCATTGCCTTGACTCACACATATCATTTTGGTTGAGCCCATTCTTAAGTTGCCTCTTTCACTTATTGCTCAACCATGTGTTTGTTACATGTACTAGGCTTAGTTTCCTATATGCTCACTTGCACTTGTTGTAAGTTTCTATTGATTTTGGGGGAGCTATGATCCTATTTTGTGCACTTTGTTTCCAAATTCAAATATTCTTATGTGTGCACAAATCATGGGGAGCCTCTCTAGTTTCTTTAGAACACTCCTTTGCTCATATCATAATATCTTTTATTCATGTGGCTTGTAGGATCATTGGCCTAGTTGGTTCAATTGGTATCTTTTGATAGCTTGCTTCAATAGATATCTTTTTTTTGATTGCTTGTTTCTCTCTTTGTTATGTCTTTGTGGCATATCCTCCCTTTGCAATCTTTGGGCCTCAATATAGTTTGTCTTCCTCCAAGTATTTACCGTTGGATGTGTGTATTGCATTCCACTCTCTTGTTAAGAAATACACAATTTATGGAGGACCACAATCTATATTGGCCCTCTAAGCTTTTCGCCCATTTTGGCAATCGATGCCAATGGGGGAGAAGTTTCAGAGAGTTTTATGGAGAAGCTTTGGTTTATGTTTCCTTAGCTTTTGCATCTCATTCGCATGCATTATTGGTTGTTGCAGTGCATGGTGATGCATAATTCCTTGTATAAACTCTCTTGAAAGTGATGATTGTCATCAATTACCAAAATGGGGGAGATTGAAAGAACATGCGGTGCCCCCATGTTTGGTTTTGGTAATTGATGACAATCTCTATGGACTAATGGTTGCCTTGAGTTATATTTGAAGGTTTTGTCCATAGGCTTTTCTTGGAGTACATGTGTTGGTTTCAAGGAGAGTTTGTGTTGACCAAGGTGCTATTAAGGAATTATCCAAAGCTTGGTCATGTGAGAGTTGAGCTTATTGCAAGCATGTCTTGAAGAAGAAGATTGTGTGATCATTCATGTTTACCTTCAAGACATCATCCAAATGAAGAGAGTTGGAAAGATTCAAGGTTGATCAAGACTAAGTCAAGAGTGAATCAAGTTGATCAACTCACAAAGCGTAGAAGATGTACCGAGAGGGATCAAGTGATCCCATGGTTTGGTAAGCATTGTCCATTGTGCTTTGTGTACTAACCCATGGTCTATGTGAGAGTTCTACGTGGGGTTAGGTACGTGTTCATGGGCTTGTGTCAAGAGGAAGATATCACTCAACCCATGGAGAGGATGACATCAAGTGGTGATCGTCATCAAGATTGCCGTGTGCAAGTTCTTCAAGTGGATCATCGCAAAGAGATCAAGTGATTGAAGCTTTCCGTCCATTGTGGTGACAATGGACTTGTGAAGATGTGCCGAAGAGTGGCTCACCCATAGTAGACTATGGGGGAGCAATCATCTAGTCTTCATCGAGCCAACACAATCAAGAAAGGTGGTCCAACTTGAGGGAGTCAAGATCGTCATCATCTAGCTCAAGTGGACCATGTGCAAGGCAAAGGTTTGCCCTTGATAGATTTTCTATTTTACCGGTCTCATGGTGGTAGTTTGGAGACCGGGTTATAGGATCGTTTGCCGTACTATCAAGGGGGGCTCTCAAGTTGGTAGCTTGATCGTATCATTAGTAGAGAGCTCAAACCATTGCATCCTTGCATCATCTTTCTTGGTTCTTGTTTGATTCTCTTTGTGAGTCTTAGAGCTTATGGTCATCTTTATGACAAGCTTGAGTTCATCGAAAACGGAGTTCGCATGCATCTTTTATGATGTTTTCGGTGTTGGAGGTTTTACCGGTCTTTTCCGAGGAAGGGTTCTCACCATTTTCTTATGGAACTTTTCTCATTTGCTTCTTATTGATATTTCTTTGAACATTGTGTTAGCCCTTGTCGCTAGCTTTCCAACAAACTTGGTTTCATCGAATTCGGAGTACGTTTACAAAAGTTGTGGCAGTTTTGGTGTTCTGAAAAGGCTGCAGCGGTACTACCGCGAATTGGAGCGGATGTAATTTTTTACTACCGCTCCAGAGCAGTACTACCGCGGCTCCTACAGCGGTAGTACCGCTCCGGACCAAAAACTCGTCCCAAGTCTTGCGGTGGTAGGCCCGGATGTATTTTTTTTAGTACCGGTCGCAAGTAGTAGTACCGCTACCATTTGCGGTAGTACCGTGAGGTCGAGCGGTAGTACCGTGAGGACGAGCGGTAGTACCGCTCCGGCGGTTCTTCTGGCCTTTTGCCTCCTCGCTGTTGTTTTTCAAAGGGGTACTTCCGCCCTAGCGGTAGTACCGCTCCTTGGAGCGGTAGTACCGCTCTGTGCGGGCTATGAGCATAACGGTTGGATTTTTCCCCACCTATAAAAGGGAGTCTTCTTCCCCAATGAACCGAATCTTTTCAGCTCGTGTTCTTCCCCCATTGTTGACCTTCTTCGAGCTTGCTAACTCTCAATCCCTCCAATGATTCTTGCTAGTTCTTGAGGGAAAAGAGAGAGGAGATCTAGATCCACGTTTCCACCAATCACTTTCTTCTCTAAGTGAGGGGAACCCCTTGGATCTAGATCTTGGAGTTCTTCGTGTTCTTCTTTCGTTCTTCCTCTCATTTTCTTCCCTAGCATTAGTTGCTTTGGTGGGATTGGGAGAGAAGGACTTGGGCACTCCGTGTGCCCTTGCCATTGCATTTGGTGCATCGGTTTGAGTTCTCCACTGTGATACGTGGAAGTGAAGTTTGAGAAGCTTATTACTCTTGGGTGTTTGGGCACCCTAGAGCTTGTTCCTCTTGGGTGCCTTGGCGCCCTAGACGGTTGGTGGTGTTCGGAGCTCAATCATTATGGTGTAAAACTCCGGGCAAGCGTCGGGGTCTCCAATTAGGTTGTGGAGATCGCCCCGAGCAATTTGACGGGTACCGGTGACCGCCCCCAAGGGTTGCCAAAGTGTACGGGTTCGGTGACCGCCCCCAAGGATTGCCATTTGTACGGGTTCGGTGACCGCTCTCAAGGGTCCCTTAGTGGAATCACGGCATCTTGCATTGTGCGAGGGCGTGAGGAGATTACGGTGGCCCTAGTGGCTTCTTGGGGAGCATTGTGCCTCCACACCGCTCCAAACGGAGATTAGCATCTGCAAGGGTGTGAACTTCGGGATACATCAACGTCTCCGCGTGCCTCGGTTATCTCTTACCCGAGCCCTTTACTTATGCACTTTACTTTGTGATAGCCATATTGTTTCTTGTCATATATCTTGCTATCACATAGTTGCTTATCTTGCTTAGCATAAGTTGTTGGTGCACATAGGTGAGCCTAGTTGTTTTAGGTTTTGTGCTTGACAAATTAACCGCTAGGTTTATTCCGCATTTGTTCAAGCCTAAACCGTAATTATTTTAAAACGCCTATTAATTCCCCCCCCCCCCCTATAGGCGACATCCACGATCTTTCAACTGTTAAACATGAAATTGTTGCTATTGCACCCACGCATGATAGTCCTATTATTCTTTTTGAATTCTCCCGACTACACTATATCGGAGAAGTTTGCACTTATTAAGGATTATATTGATGGGTTGCCTTTTACCATTGCACATGATGATTTTGATGAATATAATATGCATGTGCTTGCTGCTCCTACTTGCAATTATTATGAGAGAGGAACTATATCTCCACCTCTCTATGTTTCCAATATGATAGAATTGCAAGAAACTGTTTATACTATGCATTGGTCCTTTACTGTGTGTGCATGAATTGTTCTTTTATGACATGCCGATGCATAGGAAGAGAGTTAGACTTCGTCATTGCTTGATATATGTTGCTTTGTGCTCACTACTAAATTACAAATCATTGTTAATTAAAATTGGCTTTGATATACCTTGGGATCCGGGTGGATTCACTACTTGAGCACTATATGCCTAGCTTAATGGCTTTAAAGAAAGCGCTGCCAGGGAGACAACCCGGAAGTTTTAGAGAGTCATTTATTTCTGTTGAGTGCTTTCATATAGTTTAAAAACAACAAAAATAAAGAGGGGAACCCAAAACTTTTTCAAAAAGGAAAGTGAAAGTGAGAAAGACAAGCACTGTTGAAGTGGGAGAGCTCCTTGAACTTTGTTCATGCTCACGGCAAACTTTGTGAATCTTGATTACAGAAACTTTTCAATAAAAATAATTATCCCCTTGTACAATTCCATTGTATTATAAAAATAATGTGCCAAGGTTTGCCTTTAGGATGTTTACATTTGCTTGATGGTTTGTACGGTGCAGGACAGAAACTTTGACTGTAGTGCGCGATTTTACATTTTTAGCTGGAACGTCAAATGGTTCTGATTCTTTTTGCACTGTCTTCCTATACAAATTGTTTTATTTTTCCTAATTTTGGTAGAATTTTTCAAGTATCAGAAGTATGGTGAATGTTCAGATTATTACAGACTGTTCTGTTTTAGACAGATTCTGTTTTTGATGCATAGTTTGCTTGTTTTGATGAAACTATCAATTTATTCAGTGGATTAAGCCATGAAAAAGTTATATTACAGTAGACACAATGCAAAAAAAATATGAATTGGTTTGCAACAGTACTTAGAGTAGTGATTTGCTTTATTATACTAACGGATCTTACCGAGTTTTCTGTTGAAGTTTTGTGTGGATGAAGTGTTCGATGATCGAGAAGGTCTCGATGTGAGAAGAAGGAAGAGAGGCAAGAGCTCAAGCTTGGGGATGCCCGAGGCACCCCAAGTAAATATTCAAGGAGACTCAAGCGTCTAAGCTTGGGGATGCTGGGAAGGCATCCCCTCTTTCTTCAACAAGTATCGGTATGTTTTCGGATTCGTTTCATTCATGCGATATGTGCAATCTTGGAGTTTTCTTTATATGCACCATGCTGGTATGAGATAGTCCTTGGTTGATTTATAGAATGCTCTTTGCACTTCACTTATATCTTTTGAGTATGGCTTTATAGAATGCTTCATGTGCTTCACTTATATCATTTGAAGTTTGGATTGCTGTTTCTCTTTACATAGACAACCGCCATTTGTAGAATGCTCTTTTGCTTCACTTATATTTGTTAGAGCGTGGGCATATCTTTTGTAGAAAGAATTAAACTCTCTTGCTTCACTTATATCTATTTAGAGAGATGACAGGAATTGGTCATTCACATGGTTAGTCATAAAATCCTACATAAAACTTGTAGATCACTGAATATGATATGTTTGATTCCTTGCATAGTTTTGCAATATAAAGATGGTGATATTAGAGTCATGCTAGTTAGTAATTGTGGATTGGTAGAAATACTTGTGTTGAGGTTTGATTCCCGTAGCATGCACGTATGGTGAACCGTTATGTGAAGTCGGAGCATGATTTATTTATTGATTGTCTTCCTTATGAGTGGCGGTCGGGGACGAGCGATGGTCTTTTCCTACCAATCTATCCCCCTAGGAGCATGCGTAGTACTTTGTTTTGATAACTAATAGATTTTTGCAATAAGTATGTGAGTTCTTTATGACTAATGTTGAGTCCATGGATTATACGCACTCTCACCCTTCCACCATTGCTAGCCTCTCTAGTACCGCGCAACTTTTGCCGGTACCATAAACCCACCATATACCTTCCTCAAAACAGCCACCATACCTACTATCATGGCATTTCCATAGCCATTCCGAGATATATTGCCATGCAACTTCCATCATCATCATATACATGACTTGAGCATTCATTGTCATATTGCTTTGCATGATCGTAAGATAGCTAGCATGATGTTTTCATGGCTTGTCCGTTTTTTGATGTCATTGCTACGCTAGATCATTGCACATCCCGGTACACCGCCGGAGGCATCCATATAGAGTCATATCTTTGTTCTAGTATCGAGTTGTAAGTAAATAAAAGTGTGATGATCATCATTATTAGAGCATTGCCCCAGTGAGGAAAGGATGATGGAGACTATGATTCCCCCATAAGTCGGGATGAGACTTCGGACTTTACAAAAAAAATAAAAGAGGCCAAAGAAGCCCAAATAAAAAAAGAGGCCAAAGAAGCCCACCAAAAAATAAAAAAAAAAAAAAAAAATGAGAGAAAAAGAGAGAAGGGGCAGTGCTACTATCCTTTTTCCACACTTGTGCTTCAATAGCACCATGTTCTTCATATAGAGAGTCTCTTGAGTTATCACTTTCATATACTAGTGGGAATTTCATTATAGAACTTGGCTTGTATATTCCTGAAGGAAATATGCCGTAGAGCAATAATAAAGTTATTATTTATTTCCTTATAATCATGATAAATGTTTATTATTCATGCTAGAATTGTATTAACCGGAAACATAATACATGTGTGAATACATAGACAAACAAAGTGTCAGTAGTATGCCTCTACTTGACTAGCTCGTTAATCAAAGATGGTTATGTTTCCTAACCATGAACAATGAGTTGTTATTTGATTAACGAGGTCACATCATTAGTTGAATGATCTGATTGACATGACCCATTCCATTAGCTTAGCACCCGATCGTTTAGTATGTTGCTATTGCTTTTCTTCATGACTTATACATGTTCCTATGACTATGAGATTATGCAACTCCCGTTTGCCGGAGGAACACTTTGGGTGCTACCAAACGTCACAACGTAACTGGTGATTATAAAGGAGCATTACAGGTGTCTCCAAAGGTAGATGTTGGTTTTGGCGTATTTCGAGATTGAATTTGTCACTCCGATGTCGGAGAGTATCTCTGGCCCTCTCGGTATACACATCACATAAGCCTTGCAACATTACAACTAATATGTAGTTGTGGAGATGATGTATTGGAACGAGTAAAAGAGACTTGCGATAACAAGATTAAACTAGGTATTGAGATACCGGCGATCGAATCTCGGGCAAGTAACATACCGATGACAAAGGGAACAACGTATGTTGTTATGCGGTCTGACCGATAAAGATCTTCGAATATGTAGGAGCCAATATGGGCATCCAGGTCCCGCTATTGGTTATTGACCGGAGACGTGTCTCGGTCATGTCTACATTGTTCTCGAACCCGTAGGGTCCGCACGCTTAAGGTTACGATGACAGTTATATTATGAGTTTATGCATTTTGATGTACCGAAGGTTGTTCGGAGTCCCGGATGTGTCACGGACATGACGAGGAGTCTCGAAATGGTCGAGACGTAAAGATTGATATATTGAACCTATGTTTGGACATCGGAAGTGTTCCGGGTGAAATCGGGATTTTACGGAGTACCGGGAGGGTTACCGGAACCCCCCGGGAGCTATATGGGCCATAGTGGGCCTTAGTGGAAAAGAGAAGGGGCTGCCCTAGATGGGCTGCGCGCCTCCCCCTTCCCCTAGTCCTATTAGGACTAGGAGAGGTGGCCGGCCCCCTCCTCCTCTTTTCCCCCTCCGCGAATCCTATTCCAACTAGGATTGGGGGGGAATCCTACTCCGAGGGAGTAGGACTCTCCTGGCGCACCCCTTGTGGCCGGCCAGCCTCCCCCCTGGCCTTTATATACTGAGGTAGAGGCACCCTAGAACACACAAGTTGATCCACGTGATCTATTCCTTAGCCGTGTGCGGTGCCCCCTGCCACCATATTCCTCGATAATACTGTAGCGGAGTTTAGGCGAAGCCCTGCTGCTGTAGTTCATCAAGATCGTCACCACGCCGTCGTGCTGACGGAACTCTTCCCCGACACTTTGCTGGATCGGAGTCTGGGGATCGTCATCGAGCTGAACGTGTGCTCGAACTCGGAGGTGCCGTAGTTTCGGTGCTTGATCGGTTGGATCGTGAAAGACGTACGACTACATCAACCAAACGCTTCCGTTGTCGATCTACAAGGTATGTAGATCATACTCTCCCCTCTCGTTGCTATGCATCACCATGATCTTGCGTGTGCGTAGGAAAATTTTGAAATTACTACGTTCCCCAACAGTGGCATCCGAGCCTAGGTTTTATATGTTGATGTTATATGCACGAGTAGAACACAAGTGAGTTGTGGGCGATATAAGTCATACTGCTTACCAGCATGTCATACTTTGGTTCGGCGGTATTGTTGGACGAAGCGGCCCGGACCGACATTACGCGTACGCTTACGCGAGACCGGTTCTCCCGACGTGCTTTGCACAAAGGTGGCTAGCGGGTGACAGTTTCTCCAACTTTAGTTGAACCGAGTGTGGCTACGCCCGGTCCTTGCGAAGGTTAAAACAACACCAACTTGACAAACTATCGTTGTGGTTTTGATGCGTAGGTAAGATTGGTTCTTGCTTAAGCCCGTAGCAGCCACGTAAAACTTGCAACAACAAAGTAGAGGACGTCTAACTTGTTTTTGCAGGGCATGTTGTGATGTGATATGGTCAAGACATGATGCTAAATTTTATTGTATGAGATGATCATGTTTTGTAACCGAGTTATCGGCAACTGGCAGGAGCCATATGGTTGTTGCTTTATTGTGTGCAATGCAATCGCGCTGTAATGCTTTACTTTATCACTAAGCGGTAGCGATAGTCGTGGAAGTATAAGATTGGCGAGACGACAACGATGATACGATGGAGATCAAGGTGTCGCGCCGGTGACGATGGTGATCATGACGGTGCTTCGAAGATGGAGATCACAAGCACAAGATGATGGTGGCCATATCATATCACTTATATTGATTGCATGTGATGTGTATCTTTTATGCATCTTATCTTGCTTTGATTGACGGTAGCATTATAAGATGATCTCTCACTAATTATCAAGAAGTGTTCTCCCTGAGTATGCACCGTTGTGAAAGTTCTTCGTGCTGAGATACCACGTGATGATCGGGTGTGATAGGCTCTACGTTCAAATACAACGGGTGCAAAACAATTGCACACGCAGAATACTCAGGTTATACTTGACGAGCCAAGCATATACAGATATGGCCTCGGAACACGGAGACCGAAAGGTCGAGCATGAATCATATAGCAGATATGATCAACATAGTGATGTTCACCAATGAAACTACTCCATCTCACGTGATGATCGGACATGGTTTAGTTGATTTGGATCACGTAATCACTTAGAGGATTAGAGGGATGTCTATCTAAGTGGGAGTTCTTAAGTAATATGATTAATTGAACTTAAATTTATCATGAACTTAGTCCTGGTAGTATTTTGCAAATTATGTTGTAGATCAATAGCTCGCGTTGTTGCTTCCCTGTGTTTATTTTGATATGTTCCTAGAGAAAATTGTGTTGAAAGATGTTAGTAGCAATGATGCGGATTGGATCCGTGATCTGAGGTTTATCCTCATTGCTGCACAGAAGAATTATGTCCTTGATGCACCGCTAGGTGACGGACCTATTGCAGGAGCAGATGCAGACGTTATGAACGTTTGGCTAGCTCAATATGATGACTACTTGATAGTTTAGTGCACCATGCTTAACGGCTTAGAATCGGGACTTCAAAGACGTTTTGAACGTCATGGACCATATGAGATGTTCCAGGAGTTGAAGTTAATATTTCAAGCAAATACCCGAGTTGAGAGATATGAAGTCTCCAACAAGTTCTATAGCTAAAAGATGGAGGAGAATCGCTCAACTGGTGAGCATGTGCTCAGATTGTCTGAGTACTACAATCGCTTGAATCAAATGGGAGTTAATCTTCCAGATAAGATAGTGATTGACAGAATTCTCTAGTCACCATCACCAAGTTAGTGGAACTTCGTGATGAACTATGATATGCAAGGGATAACGGAAACGATTCCCAAGCTCTTGGTAATGCGGAAATTGACAAAGGTAGAAATCGAGAAAAATATCAAGTGTTGATGGTAGACAAGACCACTAGTTTCAAGAAAAGGGCAGAGGGAAGAAGGGGAACTTCAAGAAGAACAGCAAGCAAGTTGCTGCTCAAGTGAAGAAGCCCAAGTCTGGTCCTAAGCCTGAGACTAAGTGTTTCTACTGCAAAGGGACTGGTCACTGGAAGCGGAACTACCCCAAGTGATTGGCAGATAAGAAGGATGGCAAAGTGAACATAAGTATATTTGATATACATGTTATTGATGTGTACTTTACTAGTGTTTATAGCAACCCCTCAGTATTTGATACTAGTTCAGTTGCTAAGATTAGTAACTCGAAACGGGAGTTGCAGAATAAACAGAGACTAGTTAAGGCTGAAGTGATGATGTGTGTTGGAAGTGGTTCCAAGATTGATATGATCATCATCGCACACTCCCCTATACTTTCGGGATTAGTGTTGAACCTAAATAAGTGTTATTTGGTTTTTGCGTTGAGCATGAATATGATTTGATCATGTTTATTGCAATACGGTTATTCATTTAAGTAAGAGAATAAATTGTTGTTCTGTTTACATGAATAAAACCTTATATGGTTACACACCCAATGAAAATAGTTCGTTGGATCTCGATCGTAGTGATACACATAATCATAATATTGAAACCAAAAGATGCAAAGTTAATAATGATAGTGCAACTTATTTGTGGCACTACCGTTTAGGTCATATTGGTGTAAAGCGCATGAAGAAATTCCATGCTGATGGGCTTTTGGAATCACTTGATTATGAATCAGTTGATGCTTGCGAACCATGCCTCATGGGCAAGATGACTAAGACTCTGTTCTTCGGAACAATGGAGCGAGCAACAGATTTGTTGGAAATCATACATACTGATGTATGTGGTCCGATAAATATTGAGGCTCGCGACAAGTATCATTATTTTCTGATCTTCACAGATGATTTGAGCAGATATGAGTATATCTACTTGATGAAACATAAGTCTGAAACATTTGAAAAGTTCAAAGAATTTCAGAGTGAAGTGAAAAATCATCGTAACAAGAAAATAAAGTTTCTACGATCTGATCGTAGAGAAGAGTATTTGAGTTACGAGTTTGGCCTTCAGTTTAAAACAATGTGAAATAGTTTCACTACTCACGCCACCTGGAACACCACAATGTAATGTTGTGTCCGAACGTCATAACCGTACTTTATTAGATATGGTGCGATCTATGATGTCTCTTACCGATCTACCACTATCATTTTGGGGTTATGCATTAGAGACAGCTGCATTCATGTTAAATAGGGCACCATCTAAGTCCGTTGAAGACGACACAATCTGAACTGTGGTTTGGCAAGAAACCAAAGTTGTCGTTTCTTAAAGTTTGGGGTTGTGATGCTTATATGAAAAAGTTTCATCCTAATAAGCTCAAACCCAAATCGGAGAAATATGTCTTCATAGGATACCCAAAGGAGACTGTTGGGTACACCTTCTATCACAAATCCGAAGGCAAGACTTTTGTTGCTAAATTCGGAGTTTTTCTAGAGAAGGAGTTTCTCTCGAAAGAAGTGAGTGGGAGGAAAGTAGAACTTGATGAGGTAACTGTACCTGCTCCCTTATTGGAAAGTAGTTCATCACAGATATCTGTTCCTGTGACTACTACACCAATTAGTGAGGAAGCTAATGATGATGATCATGTAACTTCAGATCAAGTTACTACCAAATCTCGTAGGTAAACCAGAGTGAGATCTGCACCAGAGTGGTACGGTAATCCTGTTCTGGAAGTCATGTTACTAGACCATGACGAACTTGCGAACTATGAGGAAGCGATGATGAGCCCAGATTCCGCGAAATGGTTTGTGGCCATGAAATCTGAGATATGATCCATGTATGAGAACAAAGTATGGACTTTGGTTGACTTGCCCGATGATCGGCAAGCCATAGAAAATAAATGGATCTTCACGAGGAAGACGGACGCTGATAGTAGTGTTACTATCTACAAAGCTAGAATTGTTGCAAAAGGTTTTCGACAAGTTCAAGGTGTTGACTACGATGAGATTTTCTCACTCGTATCTATGCTTAAGTCTGTCCGAATCATGTTAGCAATTGCCGCATTTTATGAAATCTGGCAAATGGATAAACAAAACTGCATTCCTTAATGGATTTACTAAAGAAGAGTTGTATACAATGCAACTAGAAGGTTTTGTCGATCCTAAAGGTGTTAACTAAATATGCAAGCTCCAGCGATCCATCTATGGACTGGTGCAAGAATCTCGGAGTTGGAATATACGCTTTGATAAGTTGATCAAAGCATATAGTTTTATACAGACTTGTGGTGAAGCCTGTATTTACAAGAAAGTGAGTGGGAGCACTACAACATTTCTGATAAGTATATGTGAACAACATATTGTTGATCGGAAATAATGTATAATTTTCTGGAAAGCATAAAGGAATATTTGAAAGGAGTTTTTCAAAGAAAGACCTCGGTAAAGCTGCTTACATATTGAGCATCAAGATCTATAGAGATAGATCAAGACGCTTGATAAGTTTTTCAATGAGTACATACCTTGACAAGATTTTGAAGTAGTTCAAAATGGAACAGTCAAAGAAACAGTTCTTGCCTGTGTTGCAAGGTGTGAAATTGAGTAAGACTCAAAGCCCGACCACGGTAAAAGATAGAAATAGAATGAAAGTCATTCCCTATGCCTCAGCCATAGGTTCTATAAAGTATGCCATGCTGTGTACCAGATCTATTGTATACCCTACACTGTGTTAAGCAAGGGAGTACAATAGTGATCTAAGAGTAGATCACTGGACAGCGGTCAAAAGTATCCTTAGTGGAATAAGGAAATATTTCTCAATTATGGAGGTGACAAAAAGGTTCGTCGTAAAAAGTTACGTTGATGCAAGTTTTGACACAGATCTGGATGACTCTAAGTCTCGATCTAGATACATATTGAAAGTGGGAGCAATAAGCTAGAGTAGCTCCGTGCAGAGCATTGTTGACATAGAAATTCGCAAAATACTTACGGATCTGAATGTGACAGACCCGTTGACTAAAATTATCTCACAAGCAAAACATGATCACACCTTAGTACTCTTTGGGTGTTAATCACATAGTGATGTGAACTAGATTACTGACTCTAGTAAACCCCTTGGGTGTTGATCACATATCGATGTGAACTATGGGTGTTAATCACATGGTGATGTGAACTATTGCTGTTAAATCACATGGCGATGTGAACTAGATTATTAACTCTAGTGCAAGTGGGAGACTGAAGGAAATATGCCCTAGAGGCAATAATAAAGTTATTATTTATTTCCTTGTATCATGATAAATGTTTATTATTCATGCTAGAATTGTATTAACCGAAAACATAATACTTGTGTGAATACATAGACAAACAAAGTGTCACTAGTATGCCTCTACTTGACTAGCTCGTTAATCGAAGATGGTTATGTTTCCTAACCATAAACAAAAGAGTTGTTATTTGATTAACGGGATCACATCATTAGGAGAATGATGTGATTGACATGACCCATTCCATTAGCTTAGCACCCGATCGTTTAGTATGTTGCTATTGCTTTCTTCATGACTTATACATGTTCCTATGACTATGAGATTATGCAACTCCCGTTTGCCGGAGGAACACTTTGTGTGCTACCAAACGTCACAACGTAACTGGGTGATTATAAAGGAGCTCTACAGGTGTCTCCAAAGGTACATGTTGGGTTGGCGTATTTCGAGATTAGGATTTGTCACTTCGATTGTTGGAGAGGTATCTCTGGGCCCTCTCGGTAATGCACATCACATAAGCCTTGCAAGCATTGCAACTAATGAGTTAGTTGTGAGATGATGTATTACGGAACGAGTAAAGAGACTTGCCGGTAACGAGATTGAACTAGGTATTGGAATACCGACGATCGAATCTCGGGCAAGTAACATACCGATGACAAAGGGAACGACGTATGTTGTTATGCGGTCTGACCGATAAAGATCTTCGTAGAATATGTAGGAGCCAATATGGGCATCCAGGTCCCGCTATTGGTTATTGACTGGAGACATGTCTCGGTCATGTCTACATTGTTCTCGAACCCGTAGGGTCCGCACGCTTAAGGTT
>NC_053027.1:559552667-559639848 GCF_003073215.2 Triticum urartu | reverse complement strand
AAATTAATGAAAAAATACAAAAAGGAAAATTCGAATGAAAAATAATATACGCTCAGGCCTTGCCCACTCGGGCGACGGCATCGCTTCCGTTGGGTGCCTGTTGGGCCGGCTCAAACATTTGCCTATTAGAAAAAAGTTAATCAATTTTGAAAAAGAATGAAAAACAATTACGGGCTTTTATAAAATGTTTGTAAAAGTTGAAAAGAGTTCGTGGATATGGAAAAAAGATCATGAATTTGAAAACATAGTTTGCAAATTTAAGAAAATGTTCAGAAATATAAATGGAAAAAAATCGGTTGGGCGGAAGGTTCCGTCTCAGAGTACCTGTTTTCGACATCGTTAGATGGACCAAATTTTTTCTAGTGCCTTGTATCACCATTCCGAGGCACCAAGCTAAGTTTTTGTAATTTCAACAATTCTGCATATTCAAATAATATTCGTCTTTTTAAAATTTATTTGGAATTTAGAAAATAATCCTGTATTCAAATTTTTTCTACACAAATACAAAAAATGTTTGCGGGAATTCAAAATAAATCGGTTTCAAATTTTTCTTTATATTTTTTTATTGTTGCTTGAAATGTCAAATTTCGTAGTGTTTTTCAAAAACAAATGTTCAAAATTGTGTTTGCTCCTTTTAAAATATGTTCGTGTTATGAAATACTGAGCAATTTTGTAAGATATGAACATTTTTTTGACATATCTATACAATTTTTTAAGCATCTGAATATTTGTAATTTATGAACAAAATTTCGAAAAATCAAAGCGTGAGCATTTTTTGAAAAATAAAAAGGAAACAAAAAAGAAAAAACTAATAAAAAACGAAAAGAAATAGGGATAAAAGGACCAAATCAATAATGGGCCGGCCCTGCCATGGACTGAAGTAGAAGAAAATACAAAGAAGAAGTAAGGGGCTGTGGTTCGCTACCTGATGCTACCTGAAGAAGTTGGTAGGTCCCTGGCCTGGATGGCCATGCCTCTCAATTAGCCTGCCTTCTTATCGGATGTCCCAAAAAAGAAGAAAATTCTTGTTTTTTCTTTCTAAAAATCATTCTCAAATAATACTAAGAAAATAGTATTGATTTCTATTTATTTTAATATGAAGTCTAGAGATATCCTATTTGAAGGAGGACGGGATTCAAAGGCCTCCAATTTTCAGCGCATATGCTCGGGCTAACAGTTGCCTGACTTTTAATACTAGTATCGGGGCTTGTGCCAGCCAATAGCAGCCTTTCTTTAGTACTTTTGATTTTTTTAATGATTGATACTAGTACACCAGGTCAGGCAACAACCAACCACATATCTTCTTGTCTTGCCTGGCAGGCAGAAAAATTCAGCTTGCCACGTCTCTATCAGGCGCCATTTTTTCTCAGGCACACCGATCAGAACGCAAACCAAACAGCCCGGGATGTCCAAGTTGATTAGTGTGGTTCTCTTTCAACTAAGAGGTCTTGAGTTCAATTAAAGAAGCTGAAAAACAGCTAAGGGCGTCATGAGGAAATAAAAGGTGCCACGTATATGTACGCAGGCCATGTATCAGCGTGGGTGAAAAGAATATCCTACCTTTATTATGAAGGAGTATAGATAGATCTTAGCCGTTAATGTGTTCAGGATGTACCCAAGCAAAAGTGGAATTTGATTTTGTGCTTGAGCTCCATATATGATCATTTTGATTTGACCGATGTAGGGAGCTATCGAAGTGATTCACGCGTAAGTTCTCGCAATGTTGTGAGAGTTTTGGTTCAAAACACAGACATGTGTGTGACAAGTCTAACATATTTTCATTTGTCGGGTTTGTATCGAATATTGTGTATGAGTTGGGTTACGTTGGACTTGGTGTTGTAGTGTGGGTAGGATACGTGTAGCGTCGGAGTCGGACACGTTATACCCTTAGCCTCTTTTTCTGAAAGGAATAACAGATGTATTCCACTTAATCATGGTGCCCCATATCGGAGATCACCAAACCTGATACAAAGTCTGGGGCATCAGTTGCCCACATGAATAGAGGGTCCAGAGCGCCCCAAGCATGTTGCGCCAAAGCGTGTGCAACCATATTACATTCCCGGTGGCAAGAGGGAAAGTCTGAGAATTCAAAGGAAGAGCGACACAAGCTCCTAGCCTCTCTGAACAGGACTCCAAGCTCCGCAGCATCATAGGCTCGCCCTTTCAGCGCCGTGACCATATTCAGGCAGTCAGATTCAAAGACAATGCGTTGTGCCCCTAATTCAGAAGCGCCCTCAATTGCTTTCATACAGGCAATCATCTCGGCCTGAAGAGGGCTGCGCACATTTTGCATCTTGCCAGCCGCCGCCACCAGAAAAGTGCCATGCTCATCGCGTGCAACAAAACCCCATGCCCCTGCTTAAGACTCTTCATGAAACGCCGCATCTGTGTTTATTTTTATGAGTCTCGCGGCCGGAGGCGTCCATGAATATTTGACTGTAGATGTAGGAGGAGATTTGGTTTGCAGACACGCATAATCCATCAGGTGCTTGGTGATGAAAGCACTAACCTCACCCGTCGATCGCTGCTTTTCGCCCGCGTAAGTTTTATTCCTTGTCGTCCACCAGTCCCAAAGGAGGACACATGCCCGTAGCTTTCTCTCAATCGGAAGCAAGCAAATATGCCTCATAACATCAAAAGCATCGGGGCACTCACATAACGCCACACGAATATCCTCCAAATTCTGTTCCCTCCAAATCACCTTCACTTTTTTACATTTCAATAACAAATGACCACCATCTTCATCCAGCCTCTGGCACATGGGACATCTAGTATCCAACTCAATGTGTTTCCTTTTGATATTGAGCAGAGTAGGAAGGATGTTGTGTGTTAGTCTCCACAGGAACATGCGAACCTTACCTGGGAGTTGAAGCTTCCAAATATGTTGCCACTTGTTCAGGGACTTACCTTGCTCACTGGAGGGGCCAGAGTTTTGTTGCTTATTAGCATCCTTCAGGTTCACTCCTAGTTGGTAGGCAGACTTCACTGAAAAAAACCCCTTCTTGTCAAAATGCCAAGAGACTGCATCTTCCATGTCCGGTTTCAATGGTATGGCCAGAATCAACCGAGCATCGTCATGGGTAAAAAGCTCCCTCACAAGCTCCTCATCCCAGTTTTCAGTAATTGGATTGATCAACTCATATACCTTCGACACAATGGACCTCCCTTGGTGAGCAACAGGTCTCCTTGCCACCCCCCTCGGCAGCCACGGATCCGTCCAGCAGTTTACTTGAGTGCCATCCCCAATTCGCCAAACAATGCCCTCCTTAAGCAGGTCGCGGCCTCGAAGAATGCTGCGCCAGGTGTAGGACATATCCCTATGCTCACCGGCCTCTAGAATTGAGCAATCAGGGTGGTACTTCGTCTTCAACACCACCGCGCAAAGCGATTCAGGGTTTTGGATCAACCTCCAGCTTTGACAAGCGAGCATGGCCATGTTAAAAATATGAAGGTCACGGAAACCCAGCCCACCATCCTTCTTCGCCTTCATGAGTCTTTCCCACCCGATCCAGTGACACTTATGTTGCCTGCCTTGCTGACTCCACCAGTAACGACAAATCATTGAGCTAATTTCTTCACACAAGCTCTTGGTTAGGTCAAAACAGGACAATGCATAGGTTGGGATGGCCTGGGCCACGGCTTTTATCAGAGTCTCCTTCCCCACCTTGGACAAGAGTTTCTCAATCCAACCCTGGATTCTCCTCCAGATGATTTCCTTGATGTACTCGAACTCCTTACTTTTTGCTGCTCCTAGATGTACTGGTAGACCAAGATAGCGCTCATTTTGTGTTTCAGTACAGATACCAAGGACCTGCAAAACTTGCTGCTTGTTATGATTGCTCGTTTTCTTGCTGAAGAAAGCGGACGACTTGTCCCTGTTGATTTTCTGGCCAGATTGTTTTTCGTAGACATCCAGAATCTCTTGCAGTCGAGTTGCACTTTCACTGGTAGCCCTCATAATAATCAAGAAATCGTCCGCGAAGAAAAGATGATTGATACTAGGAGCCCCCGGACAGATCTGAACCCCCTTAATGGAGCGATCCAGCTCAGCTTGCTGCAGCAACATGGAGAAAGCTTCCGCACAAAGGATGAACAAATATGGCGATAATGGGTCACCTTGCCGCAAGCCTCTCTGGGGAAAGACAACCTCAGTCAGTGTCCGGTTAAACTTGACACGATAGGAAACAGATCTTACACACTTCATGATCAGACTCACCCAACCGGCAGCGAAGCCCATTTTATGCATCATCTTCTCCAGGAAGTCCCACTCAACTCGATCATACGCCTTGCTCATGTCCAGCTTAATTGTAGCGAGCCCTTGCCTGCCTCCCTTCCTCTTGTGCATCAGATGAGTGATCTCATAGGCTAGGAGCACATTGTCAGTGATCATCCGGCCAGGCACAAAGGCTGACTGCGTTGGAGAAATCAAATCCGGGAGAATTACTTTCATCCGGTTAGCAATAACCTTTGATATGAGTTTATAGAGCACATTGCAAAGGCTGATTGGGCGGTACTGTGTTAGAAACTCTGGGTTTTTTACCTTGGGGATTGACACAATGTTTGTCTCATTCCACCCCTCCGGGATCTCACCACCGTTGAGCACTCTTAGGACCTCCTCCTGAATCTTGGGCCCCACCATGTGCCAGAATCTTTTGTAAAAGATTGCCGGCATACCGTCCGGGCCTGGCGCCTTCAAATCACCAATGGAATCAAGGGCTTCGTTAATTTCTTCACCAGTAAAGGCCTTGGCTAGCATCTCATTCATCTCCGGAGTGACCGAGGAAGGAACATGATGGAAGATGTCATCATTTAGTGGGCCTGCAGAGGATAAGAACAAACTTTTGTAGTAGTTAGTGATAAAAGGTCATATCTCTTCCTCCCCCTCCACTACACTTCCATCCTCCCTCTTTAAGCTCCTAATCGTATTAATTCTCCTCCTCTCCGATGCTTGAGCATGAAAGAACTTCGTGTTTCGGTCCCCTTTCTGGAGCCAATTTACATGTGCGCGTTGCTGCCAGTACAAGTTATATTGATCCTCGAGTCGGTCCAGTTTGTATCTCAAAAGTTGCTCCCTTGAAGTCTGCTCTTGGCTGATCCCTCCTCTCCTACACCTTTCAAGGTCTCTCTTAGCAACCTTAATTCTGTGTTTAAGCTCCCCTAGCACTTCTCTATCCCACCTCAGCAAACTCCCTCCCACCCTCCTGATCGCCTCCCCCACCGAACCTCCCCCATCCACAAAAGATGCATTCCACACCCCCTCAACTACCTCTGCACACCCCTCCTCCTGCAGCCAGCGCGCCTCAAATCGAAAACCACTTGGCCCCTTTCCATCGCCCATTAGCTTACTCTGCCCATTCAACTCTGCAATAACTGGGCGGTGATCAGAATGTCTAGGATCCCCATTTATGATTTTGTGCAGTGGGAACAAACACCTCCAGTTGGCATTCGCCACCGCTCGGTCCAGTCGCTCACGGGTATACCCAGCCACCATTTGCCAATTATTTCGCCAAGTGAATGGGTCCCCCACAAAACCCAAGTCCTCCAACTCGCATTGCTCCAAGAACCCCCGAAAGGCATCCATACATCCCTGGGCCCGAGCCGGCCCACCCTCCCTCTCACCGGCAAAGAGGATCTCATTAAAGTCCCCCACACACAACCACGGGAGATCCGACTGGCCATACAATGTGCGGAGCAGCCTCCAAGTGTTCTCTTTCTTGCCCGCTCTAGATTCACCATACACTCTCGTCAATCTCCACCTTGTACCATTGTCTTCCACCACCTCGGCATCGATATGGTACCTCCCTTTCCATCTCAGATTCACCTCAACTCCCCTCCTCCAGAAAAGAGCCAGACCGCCACTCCGCCCTTCACAGTCTCTTGCCACCATATTTACCATATTCATCCGCCACCTTAAGAAATCCAGCTCCTTTTCCTTCATCTTTGTTTCTGAAAGGAAAAGGATGTCGGGCTCTTCCACCTTCTGGAGGTCCAGAAGGCTCTGAACTGCCGATGGGTTCCCAAGCCCCCGGCAGTTCCAGGCTATTACCTTCATTGATGCTCGCAGGGCTGTTTCGACAGCCCCGCTCCAATTTTTATCCTCAGTGTTCTGTCCGGTCTTGCTCTTTTTTGCTTCTCCACCCTCCCCTTCGTCACAGTCCATCTCGTCTCCTCCCCGCTTCTCTCCCACCTTGACACCCAAGGGCAAACTACTATCTTCCCTCCCCTTTCTGTTAAGCCTATGAAACTTAGCTCCCCCCTTGCCACCTTTTTTGTTGTTTCCCTGATCTCCCATCACATACTCCACCGAAACTCCCACACCTACACCGCCCTTTCCTTTCTCCACGCCGGTCTCATTTGACACCTCTCCCCCATCACAACCCCTTAGAGCCCGAGATCTCCATTCGCCCCCCATTGGTGTCTCTTGTGCTGTGGATTCCACAAATGTGAGGCTTGCCTCCTCCGCTCTGTCTCCCTTCCCGGGTCCTCATCCCCACTGATTCCCTCCTGCACCCGTGATTGAGCAATTTGTTTCTTAAGAGGGCTTGTGACCTCCTCCTCCCTAGTCCCATTTTCTACTGACTGTTGCCCTGATCTGGTTTTCTCCTTCCTCCAACTGTCGCCTGTCGCTGCCTGACCTGCCTTTAGAGGTACCCAGACTAAGGCTTCTTCCACTCCCATAGCTTCGCCCTCGAGAATTGTTATGGCCCTCATTCCAGCTGCCTCTATTATTTTCACCCGTGGATTTCGGTATAAAGGCCTTTAGCCAAGAACCGAACTGCTTCTCCTCCCCCCTCTTCAGCCTGATAGAGCAGCCACTCTCAACATGATCAAGCCTGCCACAGATGTAGCAGAAATCGGGCAAGAACTCATATTCGAACCGACGCCAATTTTCTTGCTCCCTCTTTCTCCTTTCTTCTTCTGTTAAGTTCTTCTCCTCTGTTTCCTTCTCATCATCAGCATCTAGCACGAAACCCCTCATGATGGGCTTTGTAATATCCATACGGACCTTGATCCTCAAGTATTTTCCCACTGTCATACCGTCCGCGCTGGCATCTACTTCGAGGGCTTCTCCTATTATTTCCCCAATTGCAAGGCCCGCCTCACGACACATCATTCCCAGTGGCAAATCAAACACTCTGACCCATATCGGGATCGTTGTGAACTTGTAGTCCTTGATACCCTTGCTTGGATCAAAATCCTCCATCACCAACAGAGACTTCCCAAACATCCAGGGTCCGTCATCGAGGGCTTTCCTTTTTCCTGACAGCTGATGGAAAGTAAGCACAAAAATGTTGTCGCCCAGATCTTTGCACCTTAGTCCCCTCAAGGGACACAGGACCTTCCCCAGCGCATTCGCCACCCCATCCGCAAATGCCGGTTTGTCCGACATCAGTTTCGCGAGAGCTTGCGGTTCCACGATCCCCCCCTTTCCTCCTCCACTCCAGGCTATCTTCCGCCCCTTGCTCTCCAGATCAGACAACTTTAGATTCCTCATCAGACCCTCGACACAATCCATCCTCACCCAGACCAGGAATCCCCCAAAGCACAGAGGACAGAGAAAGGCTAGGGTTACAGGTGGTGTACGACGGCGCGCCCTAGCAGCGCGCCTAGGCCTTGTGGTGGATGGGCGGGGGGAAAGGGAAGGGTTCCCACCAGACGGGGAAGAGGCCCCAGGGGCAAGGCCGACAGGGACGGCGGCGCACCCACCAGACGCCGGAAGGGGATCGCCTGGGATTCACCTAAGCGGTCGCCACAGGCAGAGACCTACCGCCACTCATGGGGCGGACCAAAACCTTACCCTTGGCCTCTTATATATATGAGGAAGCACCCCATGTTGTAACCCATGACGACTAGATAGCGACAGACTCGGAAGGGGGTGCCAGAGACTTGTGCCGTCGGGGTACCGCTCGTAGCTCGGGGAGGGAATCGCTCTCAGCCTCTCACTCGCACCTGGCTCTGGCTCTGGCTGGCGGCTAGGTTAGGTCGAGGGACGAGGGATGCGGCCGTGCGGCGGGCTGTGGCGTTGCCGCGTTGGTCTGAAATGCTAATGGGCCACATATTCGGTTTATTCGGTAAAAATCAAAAAAATTCGGTTTTATACCAACTACTGCTTTGTACACCGGTGCGAGCTCGTGTCGTGTGACTGTGCGAGACGTGCACCTAGGACTAGGACTCGTACTGCTTTGTACACCGAAGCACGTACAGCAAGCAAGAGCAGCGAGCAGATGGCCAAAAGCTAGCAACACTACTGTGACTGTGCGAGACGTGCTCATAGGACTTGACGATATACGTCTCCTACTAGTGCTTTGTACACCGGTGCGAGCTCGTGTCGTGTTGGTTCCAACTGATAAACCGAAAAGCACACGGCACGGAGAGCAGAATGCAGGCGCAAGCAAGCACTGAAGCAGACACAAAGCAGCCAAAGCTGCCGGGCGGGTCATGCAAACACGTCCAGTGTAGCGCGGGCGCGTGTACGTTGCCGCCCGCGAAAAAGTTGCAGGCCAGCCAAATCACAACACAGGGCCAACTAATCAACCAACAGTCGAGCGTGTGCGTGCGGAGATTTTTACTATTGCACTGTACGCGCTAGCGTGTTGCTACGATATATACGTGACGTAGTACTCATTTTCCTACTGTATTTTCTGTTGCACATTTTCATTCCATCTCTACTCGCGCATGCGTCTAGGCGTGCCGACGGTGGTAGTTGACGAGAACCGCTCACGTGCACTGGCCGCCCGGGGAGGCCAGTGGCCGATCCGGTGAGCTCACTCGCCCGCCGGCCACCCTACCTCAGAGTCCGGCATGGCCGTATTTTCTCCTCCCTCCCACTCCCATTCCGTCCCACCTATGGTGGCATGCGCGCGCGCCGACGTAGGCACGCAAAGGATACACGGTCCATTTCTGGGCCTCTGTCCCAAAAGCCACCGGCTCCAAAGGCGTGGAACTCTGAGGCACGGGAGGCGTACACGACGCACGGAGGCGTACGTTGGCATGGATATTATGGGGCCCGGCCGGCGAGCTTGCAGTCTCGCTTGCATTGCATTGCAGCTAGTCAGAGCTCTGAGGCACTGAGCTCGCTGTCAGGTGCAAATGGCGCTTATACCCCTGCCCCCCCCCCCCCCCCCCCCCCCCCCTCTCCCTCTCTCCTGCTAGCTGCTGCTACTACGAGTCTACTCCTACTGCCTCGCTGCTCACGAGACACGCCCGGGCGGCAGCGGACACGACGCAACTTTCCACGCGCGCGCTCGCTCCCTCTCGCTTGACCGTGCGCGGACCCGGCCCCACAACCATGGCCCGCATGTAATCGTCGTAGCCTGGGTTTACTTGGAATGGGGTGGCGACGGTGCGAGAGGATGAGGCGAAAACATTGGTGCTCCTCCTAGAAACAGGAGCACGCCAAGCGATAGAGCCCTAGCAACTAGCTCCTCATTAACAACTTGATTAGTCTTTAACGAGAGACATGAACGGAAGACAGGACACTGTGCGCACTGCACGTACGTGACCCACTCGTGTACAGGTACTAGGAGGAGCACTTTAACTAACCAGGCGGGCCGGCCAGAGCTTGCCGAGAGCAGGCGCCAAGGGGAGTATTGTGCTGCTGTAGCAACGCCGTGTCTCTGCTCTGGCTGCCTGCGGCGTCCTGCAACCAGTAAATAAATACTCGTACATGCGCATTTGGTGTATTGGAGACGATCGAGGCCGAGGCCGTTGTTGGTTGAGCACGCCGGGAGGCCAACAGAACCAGCCGGATGCCGCCACGCGCCCCGACGCCGGAACTCATCGTCTCGTCTCTCTGGAGTCGCATGCGCCTCGGCAACCAGACGGCGGGGCCTCCGGCATGCATGCATGCAGTGGCGGAGCTACAGCAAGGCTACATGAACCATGGCCCACCCAGCTTTATAGCATTTTTTTTATGAAAGTCAGCTTATGAGTTCAAAAAAATCAGACATTGGTATTATTTTGGACTGCGGCCCGTCCAATCTTTTGCTGAAAGCTCCACCAGTGCATGCATGCATGGCCATCGGCATGGGCGCCGTGGCAGACGGCGCAATGGGCAACGACCACCATTAGGAGTAGTGGTAGCATATTTTTTTGCGGGGGAAAGCATTTCATTACTTAATTGATAATGTTTTTACAATCATTCATAATGATAATGCTAATCTCCGTATGAACATTTGCTAACCAATATGCCGTTCGTTCTTCTGCTCGTCCAATGGATGCCATTCTTCTGCGTCCGACTCATCTTCTTGATTTGAGCTTGCCTCTCCTTCAATAGGTCTGAGATTCCAGCCACTTGGTACATGTTTCTTGATCGATCGGGTGAGCAAGCATTGGCCAGAGACAAAGTTTCAGCACAGTTCATCTCCACTAGTAGCGGCTTCTGGGACCAATGCAACGCCAACTTGAGTCCCTCATATGCAGCGACCTCGGCCTCGATCGGCCCATGGCAGTTTAAGAGCCATCTACAGGCGGCATAGATCACCAAGCCCGCTCCTGTGGATCCGTTGGCGGCAGGCGACATATGATCCATCAAAATTTAGCTTGACATTATTTTCCGGCGGAGGTTCTCATGATGCCATGGCCGGACGTCTTGACTCGCTGTTGCTGCTACTCCCTCCTTCCATCTATATAGGGCCTAATGCGTTTTTTAAGACCGCGTTTGACTATTGACAAGATTAATAGTAGATGACATGCATAATGTGAAAATTATATCATTGAAAGCTCCTTTCGCATATGAATTTGACGATGTGCTTTGTGTAACTTGCATGTCATATATTATTGCTCTAACATTTAGTCAAACTTAGCCTCGAAAAATGTATTAGGCCCTATATAGATGGAAGGAGGGAGTATGCAATACTACCTCTTCCAATATATTTCTGTAGCTTCCCCTTGATGATATCTGCATACGGGCACTGACTGATCATGAGTAATGATTCCGCATAGCTAGACAAAAATCGTTTAGATGCTTCAACAGGGATCATTGGCTTCTCATGGGGAAGCTCATTGTGGAGTAGTAGCATGAACACTAATCCAAACCCTTCAGCTTCATGAGTCCTCCCTGTCCGCTGCACGTCGGCGGTACGAGCGAGCGGAAACTGGCAAATGACCGGTCGCCGGAGTCGTTCCTCGCCGTGGTACGGCCGGGAGTGACGACACGATCGATGGCCGGCCGGCCGGGGCGTCGTGTTCGATCGCATGAAACGAGCTCATTTATGCCCGCGTACCTTGTGTCGTGTTCAATGGTGCCGCGACCTTGGCTGGCGGGACGCGTCACTGGTCACCGCATCAGCGCCGCAGCATGCAGGCCGGGGGAGTACCACGCTAGGGGGTCGAAGCAGCTTTTTATCCATTGCCAAATACCGACCCCCAGCCCGCTGGACACCGACCGACGCGGAGGAGCCAGTACTACCGCACGCAGCTGCCCGCCGTGTTCTTGCACGTACTAGGTTTGACCATCGGCGCAACTGCAGTTATGCTTTGAGGCTCGGGCCCCGCTTCGGATAACCAAATTCTTCTTTTTTTATAGCATCAGTACAGACACAAACGCTCATATACACGCGCATACACTCATCCCTGTGAATGCACACACGCACACCTATCCCTATGAGCACCTCCGAGAGACTGAGCAGCATCACCGAAAATTCTGAAATAAATTCAGGAATAATGCGAGCACCAGGATTTGAGCCCTGGTGGGTTGGGGATACCACTGTCCATCTAACCAACTCAATCACAGATTGATTCGCGGATAACCAAATTCTTCTCGTCGTGTATGATTCGGAGCAGCATTTCTCCAGACAGACACCGACACGGAAAATGTGTTTCGTTTCGTGGCCGACCCGTGCGTGGTCCGCACGGTTCTCTACGCTTTTACGGCGAGCGAGGAGTGGTGTGCTGCAAACACGACAGCAAGCCATCTGTGTGAGTGACCCGCTCCTGGACGAGCCACACGGAGCAGATGTGAAGCGCGACCCAAACCCAGTGCTCTCGACCGACGCGACCGATGTGCACAGACACTTGCACCATACATACCACTATTCTCTTCCCTTTAAAAAGTAAAAACACGTCCCGGCTCGTAGGCATGCAGCCGCCCCCTGCTACCCCGTGTCTCTGCTACGCCTACACGCACGCAGCAGAGCCGGCCTTTGTTTATTGCGACGCCAAGGTGAAGGAGGGGCCACGACGCTGGAGACGAGCCAGCCAAAGCGAAGCGAGGCACGCCGCCACGTAGAACCCCGCACGGCCTCCGCGTCCCCGTCGCCGGGGCCCCACCACGCCGTCGGCAGACGCGAGGCGGCGGCCGGTTGTGCCGTGTTGCTTTGCTTCGGGCGGCATGGGCGGGCGCCCGACTCCGGTTTCGCCTTCCTAGCGAGGTCGACCGATCGCGACGGCGGGCGCCGGCACGTCGTCGTCCGTCGCCAGTTCGCCGCCACACCACACACCACACGTTCGCATGCATGGCCGGGTGTGTCGACCGCGTTTAAGTTCGTACCGTGCGCACCTCGGTCCTCGGCTCGTCTTCTTTTCAACGCCGCGCGTCAGCGTCGCAGGCGCGGTGCGTACGGTGTACCTACTGTCTTCGATTTGTACCACACCAACGTTTTGTTTCCAACGGGGCCGAGTTTGTCCACTCGATGCCCGCGAGACAGGCTTATCCACTAGAAGGCGAGTATTTTTTTTGGGGGATTTAGAGAGCTTTATTGAATAAAAGCGCTCGCTGGACAGTCGCCCACACTAGTAGAAAACGGAGATTTAGCGCCGGTTCGTAAGGGCCTTTAGTGCCGGTTTCATAACCGGCACTAAAGGCCCCCCCCTTTAGTACCGGTTCGGCACGAACCGGCGCTAAAGTGCCACCACGTGGCGTGAGCTCGCGCCCTGATATGGGGGACCTTTAGTACCGGTTGGTGTTACCAACCGGTACTAAAGGTTTTTTTTGATTTTTTTTTGGAAATTTTGGAAAAAAATTGATTTTTTTTTATTTTTAATTTTTTTGAATTATTTGATGATTTAGTCCCTAATCACCTCTCTTAACTGCTCAAGTGTGGATCACTCATTTCAAATCATCTAACTTCCCGACCGGTCACCCATCCCTCTCACTACTCCAACCCGAGCACGCTTAACTTTCGGGTTCTATTCTCCTTCGTTTCCGAGTCTGCACTTGTTGTTTTCTTGACAATAGTAAGATATCAATCCTATTAATCCTCAGGAGTTTAGCTTGAGCATGAAGTCACACATTTCACCGTTTGAGTTTGAAACTATTATTCTAAAAAACAGTAATTATTTAGTAACGCTAATATTTCTTGAATAAGTTTGACCATAGTTTGACCACAGTTTGACCATAGTTTGACCAGATTTGACCAAAATTCAAAAAATTGAAATAATTATTTAGTAACACTAATATTCTTGAATAATTATGTAGTAACATTAATACTTCTTGAATAAGTAGTTTGACCAGATTTAACCAAATTTTTTTAAACAAACTGAAATTTGACCATATCTTTTTTTCCTTTTGGAATTTGAGGATTCTAAAAAATTTCAAACAGGCCATAGGCCGTCTCCATCGGATGCGGATTTTTGTGCTGAATTTTTTGATATATTATACGTTTTTTTCCGACATCGTATGCAAAAGTTATAGCTGTTTTACATTTTCCCTACACTTTTTGCAAAACATGTCCAAATTGTAGTTTTTAAATTTTCCTAACTAGTAGATGTAGTAATATAACTACCTCTCGAAGGATTTTATTTTTTGAAGTTTTTATCATTTTCTTTTGATTTTTTCAGAACTGAAATGGCGACACGGGGGGGGGGGGGGGTAGAGTTTGAAAATTGCCCTATAGTGCCGGTTTGTGTCACAAACCGGTACTATAGGTCAGACCACTTTAGTATCGGTTCGTGCCACGAACCGGTACTAAAGGTGATCGTGGGGCCCCGGCCTGACGCCAGCCTGCCACCACCCCTTTAGTACCGGTTCGTGCCACGAACCGGTACTAAAGATTCAACACGAACCGGCATTAATGCAAATCCGTTCGAACCGGCACTAATGGTACCATTAGTACCGGGCCAAAATCAAACCGGCACTAATGTGCTTCACGTTTGACCCTTTTTCTACTAGTGCCAAGAGGCTGCTGGTCAGGAAGCTTGGAGTGGTATCTAGCCAGCTCTCGGTCACGTTAAGCGTACATGCACGCTTAGCACACAAGTGTGCAGGACCGTTAGCAGCTCTACTTACATGAGAAATATCGAAAGACAAAAAGCTAGCAGAGAGCTCTCTAATTTCAGACAGGATCGGTGCTACTACCGAAAACTCAGTGTAGCTAGAGTTCCAGAGGTTTACTGCCTCTAGACAGTCGGTTTCCAGTTGCACGTGCGTGAATCCTCGAAGCTTTGCAAAGATGGTGCCCTCCCGAAGAGAGAGCACTTCGGCGATGAAAGGATCCGTGACCCCCATGTGGGGTTTGCACCATGCACCCAGGAAAGCCGATGAAGAGCGGGCGACGCCACCCGCACCCGCATTGCCAGCATCGCGCTGGATCGCAGCATCTGTATTCACCTTGACATAGATCGTCTCGGGCGGCCGCCAACCGTGGCCCGGCAGTGGTATGAGACTCTGCCAGGGAATGTCAAGCAACGCCGGGTCTTCCCGGATACGCCGAACCGAAGATGCTGGGTCGATGATATCTTGATCATGTGTCCTCCTATTATGGGACATTGAGATAGCCCACATGACCGTGATAATGATGGCACGGTCTTTCTCTGAGAAACGTTGCTCACAGAGTATGTCACGCGCCCAAGTGTTGGGGTGGAGCCTTGGCAATGAGATCCCAAAGAGCAACCGGGCCTCCTCCCAAAAGCTTCTTGCATGAGAACAGTGCACTAATGCATGCATCAGATCCTCGTCCATCGCGAGACAGAGCTTGCATAAGCTTGTCTCCTTTATCTGTCTGTGTTGGAGTGTCTTCTCATCTGGGATGATTCCTCGAATAACTCGCCACCAGAACACCCTGACCTTGGGAACTACTTTGAGCTTCCATAAAGCACTCCACATCTGTTGTTCATTCTCTGATGGTCCTGCTACCTGCCCTTCTTCTAGAGTTGCATGCTCTTTTTGATTCATTAGAGCTTGATAGGCTGTTTTAACAGAATAAGTGCCGGATCTCTCATGTGCCCAAGCATAAAAGTCCTCCCCGCCGCCGTGGCATAGGGGTATATTCAGGATTGCGTCCGCATCGGGTGTGATAAAGGTTGCGCGGACCAGATCCCAATTCCAAGACCAGTTATCATAGTCGATCAAGTCGCTCACCATGTTGATCGTCGTGTTTGGCAGCCTGAGTAGCGGTCTCATGGATACGGTCGACGGCAGCCATCGATCCTCCCACACCGAGGTGGTAGTGCCATCACCAATTCTCTTAACAAGGCCTGCATTAAGTGCTTGACGACCAGCAACGATCGCCCTCCAAGTAGCAGAAGCTGACTTTGGTATAGTAGCCTGCATAAAATCACAATCAGGAAAGTACCTTCCTTTCATAACTCTGGTGCAAAGTGAGTCCGGTTTCGTCATGAACCTCCAGCCATGTTTCGCAAGAAGGGCAATGTTGAACTGTCGGAGGTCACGGAAGCCCATCCCCCCTTTGATTTTTGGTGTAGCAAGTTTGTCCCACGCAATCCAATGAAGAGCACGTCTGTCCAGAGAGCTCGCCCACCAGAATTTTGCCATGTTTGATGTCAAACCTTTGCACACTTTTTTGGTCAGCAGAAAGCATGACATGCTGAAAGTTGGAATGGCCTGAACGATTGACTTGATTAGGGTTTCTCTCCCGGCACATGCAAACAAGCGTTCTGACCAGCCTTGCATCTTACCCTTGGCCCGATCTCCAATATGTTCGAAGGTTCCACTAGAGATCTTTCCGATTGCAGTGGGGAGGCCGAGGTAACGCTCTGAAAAAGCTTCGGAATGGACATTCAGAAGTTGTTTCAGACTTGTTTTGAGCGCCGCCGGTGTGTTAGGACTGAAGTATATAGAACTTTTTGATCTGTTAACACATTGGCCAGAGGCCGCACCATAGATCATGAGGATGTCGTTCAATCTAGTTGCACTCTCGAGGGTCGCCTTGATGAAAATCAAGCTATCATTAGCGAACAAAAGATGACTTACCCAAGGCGCTCTGTGATTCACTCTGATGCCACGATCAACGAAATTTCCATAGTGATTAATCAGAGCAGAGAAGCCTTCAGCACATAGCAGGAAAAGGTATGGCGAAACTGGGCATCCCTGCCGGAGGCCTCTCGACGGGGTGAAGTAGGGCAACAGCTCCCCGTTAACATGCACAGAGAAACGTACAGATGTGACACACTTCATGATCAGTCTCACCAAGCTGCCAGCAAATCCAAGCCTCAAAAGCATAGCTTCAAGAAAATGCCACTCGACTCGATCATAAGCTTTCATCATGTCCAGTTTGATTGCACATGAGAAATTTTTCCCTTTCTTCCGTCTCTTCATCATATGTACACTTTCAAATGCAACAAGAACATTGTTTTTGATCAAACGACCCGGGACGAAAGCACTTTGCTCCTCGCTAATAATCTCATCCATGCAAGGCCTCAAAGGATTGGTAATGGCTTTAACAGCAATCTTATAGAGTACTGGGCACAAAGCAATGGGCTGATATTGCAAGATATTCTGCGGGTGGCGTACCTTTGGGATTAAAGTGATGGAAGTGTCATTGAGCCCCGCCGGTAGTTCACCACCATTTAAGAACTCCAATAGCGCCGGGACTATATCATGCCTGAGTAGATCCCAATGGCATTGGTAGAAACCTGCTGTAAATCCGTCCACCCCCGGTGCTTTTGACGGGGCCATCTGAAAGAGGGCAACCCGAATCTCTGATTCATCGAACGGTTTACAAAGAAGATCATTCATCACCGGCGTGACCCGGTTCGGTACATGCGATAACAGCTCATCACTGTTGCTGTACCCCTGAGACGTGTAGAGACTTTGATAAAAAGCAAGTATCTCTTCCTTATCCTCCTCCCCCGAAGCACAGATTGAGCCGTCAGACCGCTGTAAGTTAGCGATCTTGTTAATGCGTTGGCGTTGCTTAGCCTGCGCTTGAATGTAGGCCGTGTTGCGATCTCCCTCCCGAAGCCAAGGGACACGTGATCGCTGCTTTAACCATATCTCCTCCAACTTCAATGCCTCTCGGAGCTTTGACATGGTAGCTTTTTCTTCATCTGAAGGGCCCCGTCCAACCGACTGTCTTCGCAGTCTGTCAAGTCATTTTTGCAGCTGACGGAGGGTCCTTGTTAAGCACCCGAATTCCCGAACCCCCCAAGGCGCTAGTTTCTGTTGTAGGGCTTCTAGAGAGTTCATGATCCCGAGCAGACCCGGCTCCTTTGCTTGTGCACGCCAAGTTTCAGTCACCAGCTGTTCATAGTCACTATGAGTTTGCCAAACGTTCTCATAGCGAAAAGGTTTCGAAGCATGTCTATTGGGTGGATGGTGTCGAAGATCCACCACTACAAAGCAGTGGTCAGATTCTAAGGAACACACATGGCGCACTATAGCATGCTCGTACTTCTGTCGGAACTCCTCGTTAGCGAAAGCTCGATCAAGCCGAGCCTTAACATTTGCATTACCGGATTGTCGGTTGTCCCATGTGTAGGGAACCCCAGACCACCCCAAATCCTGGAAAGCACAATCACTGACAACATCGCGGAAAGCTCTCATTTGCCACTCCGGTCGAGTTGTACTGCTAAAATGCTCTTCCCCATAAAGGGTTTCGTTGAAATCACCCATACACAGCCACTCGGAATGAGGTAAGTTGTGTAGGGTACGTAGGAATCGCCAGCTATGGTGTCTGTCTCTGCCCTTGGCGCTCCATAAAACCCGGTGAACCTCCAGTTCACCGAGGCGTTGAGTGCATCGCGAACCACAACATCGATATGGCTCGAGCTATAGTTCTTGAGCTCCACTATTACATCACGAGACCAAAAGAGGCCAATGCCCCCACTTAGTCCCTTGCTGTCCACAGCAAAACAGCTAGCAAACCCTAGCGTCTGCTGCAATTTTTCCACACGTTTCCCTCAGATCTTTGTTTCCATGACAAAAACCAGAGCGGGGCCTTCTTGCTTCACGACACTGCGAAGCTCGCGAACTGCCTCGGGGTTCCCAAGCCCCCGACAGTTCCAGCTTAGGCAAATCATTGCTTCAGGCAGGGGCGACTAGCAGCCTCTGCCGAAGATTCAGAATTCGTAGGTGTTGGTTTCTTTTTCTTTACCTCTCTCACTGTACCATCATTTTCCTCACCATCATCTGCACTCTTCTGCATGGCCACATCTGAATGTTCTGCTTCCAAAGTAGTAGCTGTAGCGTGGTTTGTCAGAAGAGGCAATTCAATTCTGCGGTATACTTGGGCAGGAGCCTCCCCTTTGCGTTTCGGTGCAGTTCGTTTCACTGGGGATGTCACCTTGGCCCCCTGCTCAGTTGCATTACTTGAGTTCCTTGTATCATTCTTGCCTGATTTGGTTTGGTTGGTTTTCGAGGAACCTTCTGAAGGCGAGAAGGTAAATCAACATTTTCCTCGTCCTTTTCAAGTTGTATGTACGAATTCTAAAGGCTGGTTCAAGGTTTTCACCGGGGACTTAAAAGTAGGTAATTCCCGGTCACTCATGACATAACCTTGGCCGGTCCAACAATTCGGCCGGTCGCTTTCCACCCACATGATGGAGCAACCCACCTCCGTCCAATCTAGCGTACGAGTGCGTCCCACAATCATTGCTACAAAACACATGACTGTTTGCTACAATGGCTGATTCGTCCGACCCGACCACACCCAAGAACACAGGAGGTGCGGTTTGTGTCGCCCCCGTAGTCTCCTTCGATGGTCGGAACAGTCAGAGGCCTGTGTACGCTGACCAACGCGGCTTGGGGCGAGCACCTTGATTTTAGTTCATGAGCACCACATGTACAAAAGTTCGGTTGGATGCCTCTCCATGTTTCTGAAACTGAATGCTAGTACACGTTTCTTAGTGTTATGTGGAGAAAATATATGCTACGAAGACACTTGCCACATGCTACATGCTGCAGAAGAATTTACTCAAAATTGAAGAAAAGAAGTTGATATTTGAACTTGTGCAACATGCTACTACCTCTGTCTGGTTTATTGGTCTTCTTTGTATTTTGTCCCAAATTTTACCCGTAGATTTAACTAACAAAATGTTAATGCATGTCACAAAAAATATATTGTTGGATTCGTATTTGAACATAGTTTTCATAATATTGTTTATCCCATTTTATATTTTATTACCTAAAATTATGATCAAAATATGACCCCAAATACAAGGAGGACTAATAAATCAGGACATGCTATGTGTTAGTTGAAAAAAGCATGTTCTATTTGTAGCAAAAAAAACATGGTCCGACTTACCTAAAGACGTAGTTTTTGTGTTCAGATATGAACTATTAACCTATGGTCCGAATATTTACTCAAAAATGTCTTGCATGTATGCTCTAAAAAATTGCTACAGAGGATGAATTTTGTTTCTAACTAAAATATAGCATCATAAGCCACCCCCTCCCCCCCCTCATAGAAACATATGCTTGATAGAAGGGTTGTTTGTGTAATATTTTTAAAAAAATTGTTTCATGGTTTGTCTTTAGCATAAAAAATGTTGCTGATTGATTTGAGTTTCAACTAAAAGTGGCCACTACATGAACGTGTAAACTATGTTTCATATACTGCATCCATCAGGTAGAATCTGCATATATATATTTGAAGTTGCAAAAACAATAACTTGTGCACTGATTTTGTTGCGGGATGGTGCTCCAGAGCCATTGATTTTCCTTGATGATGAACTGCTAGAGGCTACGACAGGAGATGAAAAAGGTGGCTTTGATCTGAATGGGCCTTCGAAAATGGATAGTGAAGACAACATGCATCAGAACATGGATGATGCAACGCATAAAATTGACCATGATGCCCATAACAATGCTGATGAAAATGTTGTGACACTTGTTGAGTAACCAGATGATGAGAATGTATCATCGCCGCTAATTATCCCATTCATTCGAACGCATTTTGACAATGTTAATGAAGCACAACGCGTGTACAGTGATTATGCAATGAAGATGGGATTTTGTACTCAAATTGTGACATCGAGGTACAACAAGAGAAGAGGCTTTGAGAAGGTTTTGACGAAGAGAGTTTTGAGTGCACACACTCCTGGAAGACTGCTTTGAAGAATAGCGGTGGTAGCATTTGTAATGGCGCTCCGACAAATCAGTATGATGATATTGACATGGACTTTGCTGGCCAGGACAAAATCATCAGGTGGGATATTATTTCTAGACCCAAAGACCAAGCGGGGCTTGGGATTGATAACTTACAAATTAAAAATAAATGCTTGCTGAGCAAATGGTTATCTAGGCTATCAGTTGAGACTAATGGTATGTGGGCACAGATTCTACGCAACATATACTTACAATCTAAGACTTTAGCCCAGGTTACCGTAAAGACCTAATGACTCGCCCTTTTGGAAGGGGCTAATGTACCGATCTGGGGTTTTGGGACAAAGATTGAATACGGTTTGAGATGAGATGGTGCTGATGAAGATGTTGATGAAGATTGATCCTCCCATGATGAGAGGATTGTCGGTGATGTCGATGGCTTTGATTCCCCCCGGAGAGAAGTATCCCCGGCAGAATCGCCCAGACCGCCTCGAGATGCCGATGCTTTGTCTCGAAAGGCTTCTCTTATTTCTTTTTCTAGGTCAAAACCCTTCATATAACAGGAGATGGGCACCGGAGGCCAGCTGTGGGCCCCACAAGGCATCAGGGCGCTCCCAGGGGTTGGTCGCGCCATGTTGCCTTGTGAGCAACTAGTGGCCCCCTCTCGTATTTCATTGCTCTAGTATGGTTTTTTATATATTCAATAAAAAAATCTCCATGAACTTTTAGGTCATTTGGAGCTCTGTAGAATATGTATCTTTTACGTAGCTCTTTTAGGTCAAGAATCCCAGCTCCGGTAATCTCCCTCTCCATGTAAATGTTGCAAATTAAGATAGAAAGGCATTAGAATTGCATCATAAAGTGGAATAATGACCAAAAACAATATATATAACCGTAAGAAAATATGATGCAAAATGGAGTTATCACCGTGATCCCAGTCCTCATTGCAAACACAACGGAAACACAAATTAGGCATGAAGCAAGATCAACCAAGGCTATCAACTACCCATGTGAACACTATGGGGGTGGAATTTTTGATACAGTACAAGATCAGCTCCATATGGCAAACAAACAAGCAAATCCCTCAACTGTATCAACAAACATTGGTCTTGTGAACCAGATCGATTAGCAGAGGGGTAGGAGTTCAAAAGATGCCAACCTTATGCAATGTACATAGCCAGAAGGGATGGGGATGATAAGAGATGAATCAAGACGTGAGGGAGAGGAGTTCGAAGGAAGCTAGATGTGGCTGGCGGTGACGGCGGAGGGAGTGGGGGTCCGAAGGGAAGGGTAGCGGTGGGAGGCGGCCAACTGCAGCAACATGGGACATTAGGATCGCGAAGAGGAGGGCAGCAATGGGCAACACATTTCAGGTGGGCAACAAGAGTTGTCAGCGGGCACACAGCGAGATAGAGGATGGGAAGAGGACGTGTGTGTCATGGAGGACCCGCTGAAATGGGATTACGCAGGCATCCAACAAAAGAAGGAATCTATGTTCTTGGAAGCAAAGAAAAAACTCCGGTATTCCGACCTTAACATTTTGCTCAAAGAACGAATCAAACCCCTTGTCGAAGCCGTCCCTTATGATATATAACCCTGGATCGAGTCAAATTTGGGGCGGCTGAACCCACTTAAGCTGAAGCCTTAGTAGATGTCGACGGAAAGGTGAGAAGAGCTGATCAAACCTACCAATCAAATGTTAGTTGTGCGATGTACATACAAGCTGGTTTCACCATTAGCGATGAATTGGATTTATTAGTAAGGGAATAAATGAAGCGGACCGGAAATAAGATGGATTTTGGAATAGAAAGAATTTCTCTTCTAGGTTTCTGCTTCAAGACAAGGACTGCCACAAAACATGATCTGACGGTCAGTAACACCAACAAAGGGAGCGTCCGTGATTGTGCTCAATTTTACTGTCTTAAATATACTACCTCATGCCATGAGTATCTCTTTCACCTCTATCGCCGCGTTGTTCACAATGGTTTGCTTGAGATACGGTGACACGCTGATCGTGAATCCTCCATGAATAAACCAATGTTTTATCGATGTGCACAACTTATAGGTGGTACTCAGGAGGTGAGTGAACCTTTGATGACACGTAGTTCATCATGCCAGCACAAATTATACTTATTAGCCACAAACCAAGACAATAACAGCGTTTTTTGGGAAAATTAAGGTAGGGGAATGTGAGTTAAGTGGTGGGAGTTTGTGGGAGGTTTACATGTGGGAAATTGATTTTTAATCCCATTCCTTTTTTTTTGGTGTGTGACTCGAATGGCTAATGGGAATTTGAGAGGTAGTTATTGCCTTGGTTGTTGCGTGAGTTTAGGCATGAGAATAGTGCTAGTATTTATCCTAATTAAACATTGATTAGAGTTGTCGTTCTACCATATCATGCAATAAGCATGTTAGATAAACGTTCAATCTATATGCTGAGGAGTGGACGTGCAAAGGGCAACCAAGTACCCGGACGGCCGGCAGCGGCAGCAAGTCGCAAACGAGAGATTTATTCCTATCAATACATCTCTTGCTCGAGATCTACGGTACATGATCCTCAATCAAACATGGCATGAACATGTGTATGGAGAAAAACAAAAACAGAAATGGGAACAATAAATCCAGATGGACCCGTGAATGTGGAGAATCAATCCAGTGTTTATTTCTTTTTTGTTCAATCCTCAATCCCCACCTAAATTACCAGGTGCCACACGGAAGAAATCTGTGGGAGTTCCCTCCCTTAACTCCCCTTCCCATTCCTACCTCAACTCCCATGTCTTCCAATCATACAAGGGACTTTTAGTCTCATACCTCTTTAATTCTCATTTATTCTAATTCCTCCAAACCAAACACGTTGTAAGGCATATACTCTAATTTTATACTAAGTTGTTATATTAAAAAAACTCATACATACGTCTTAATTAGTATGATTTTCCATTAATAATTGACATAATTTACTATATGATTATGTTAATTTCTAAATATTTCTTATGTTGTTATTTTTTATACATTTGTGGTGTACATTACTAATCTTTTCCAATATGCTAAATTTAAACTGTGTGTTGCAAAGTTCTCTTTGATTAATTTTTTACAATTGCGCATACTATATAATGTATACATATATGTTTGTGTGTGTGTGTGTGTGTGTGCGTGCGTGTGTGTTTGTGTGTGTCTCTGTGTGTGTGTGTGTGTGTTTTCACATATATTTTAGTATTAGTATTAGATATCATGGCAGAGATCTCTATGATCTAACTAATATCTCAATAATCGTTTCTAGTGTATTGTTTGATAAACATGTTTACAGAAACTTCTAAATATAAATTGGAGGGTTGGCAAATGTTTTTACATGTTGTGTTCAAAAATAATTTTTCGCGGCGTGCATCCTTTATACTTATTATTGACATCGCTTATAGTAATTAGTGGTGTACAAAAAAATATAGATGATTCTATTTCTGCATATGTACACCTTGATTTTTGGCATGCTTGTTATGCGTTTGGTTTGATTTTGTGTATGCAAGAGATCCTCCTAATTTAGAAGAAACACTTAAATGGAAATAAACATAGAAATTTTGTAACAAAGATGTATGTACTACCTGAAGGATGTCCATTGGAGGAACGCAATCGATGTGTGTGACCAATGGTTTAGTGTAAGTTGATGCGCCATACGCATTCTGATCACCTCGATCTTATCCTTATTGGATGATACTCATTGTTTTACCTTTGTACAATATATGTGGTATACTTTGGGCCACTCAAACTAAATGTATATTTATTGACATCTAGAACAAGTTATTTACACGATTCTGAACATACTTTTAGTTGGGTCTCCCCAATTCTTGTCCCGTATAGAAAGGTTGAATATTCAAATTTGGCAAATTATGATGTTGTTCTAAATTCTTCATAATATTTTCCTATAAATTTCTTATTTTAGTTTTGCTTATGAGCTTGATTTTTTGTAGGTCATTGTATTGGTATGATAATAAGAGCAACTGATGGAAAGAGCTGAGATTGCTTAGTTGCATAGTATAATGTATTGATAGCATTTTCTTGGCTTTTGGCAGGGGTCACTGACGGTGTCCTGGACTAGGGGGTACTCACCACGTCGTCTCCCGATCTATTAGATTGGGCCGAGGCCCCCCATGGCCGTATACTCATGGGCCAGTTCGGACAGCTGCCGCATACAAGGAAGATTCCACAAGACTTGGCGATCAAGACAAGGACTCCTCCCCACCGGCGTATTCGGCTAGGACTCTTGTTATCCTAGGCCTCTGGTGCATTATATAAACCAGGGCCAGGCTAGTCGATAGAACATACAAAATAGTAATCATACCATAGGCTAGCTTCTAGGGTTTAGCCTCTCCGATCTCGTGGTAGATCTACTCTTGTACTACCCATATCATCAATATTAATCAAGCAGGACGTAGGGTTTTTACCTCCATCAAGAGGGCCCGAACCTGGGTAAAACTTCGTATCCCTTGCCTCCTGTTACCATCCGGCCTAGACGCATAGTTTGAGACCCCCTACCCGAGATCTGCCGGTTTTGACACCGACATTGGTGCTTTCATTGAGAGTTCCGCTGTGTGATCGACAAAAGGATCAATGGCTCGCCTGCAGATCAACTGCGACTTCGGCGTCTTCGTCACCAGTTCGACTGGTCACCTTGGTTCGACCAAGAATTGCGCCCCGTGTTCGGATAACCATGTTCGAACGAGGGCCTTCATCAAACATCAACTCCGATCTCTATCAAGATCACGGAGGAATCATCTATGGAGCTCGGGGGCTCAACGTTAACATTGCCCTCAAGCGACCGTGCTGTTTTTTTTGGACAGCAAACTCGTAGCTGCCGCCACCACCTCCTCGAATATCGCTTTGACGATCGCTTTGGTGGAATTGTGCGGAATTGAGTCTATAACAACCCTGGAAAATTTCGTCGAGTTCCGATGGAGGAATCTCTGGCAATCCACGATATACCGGAGCCCTGTCAAATCTGGATGGGAATTTGGATGAGTTTAGGGCGTGGTGTCCAGCTTCTAGCTCGGACGTCCTTTGGAAGATCCGACCGTTGATCGGCTGAGGAATTCCTATATCTAACACCTCTCATAATTTCAGCTCGATCCGACCATCCAAACTCCAGGAACCTTCCGATTAGTGCATCACTTTTCGGATCTATTTTCTGCGCGCAGAAAACGAATCCGACCCGAGTTCATCTTTTTTATGAACGGGATTTCGGACATCCTTTTGAAGGAAGTTTTGTATGGGGTATTGTGTTTTGTTCCCGAACACATCCCACTAATTTTAAAATCTTTTGAACATGATCTTCAACATCATGCTGGTGTCAAACCAGTCCGGCAATATTACTCCACGGCTGCCGACCTGCGCTAGACACGTCGTCACTTTGTTGAGCCGAGCTCAACTTCTTCGGATCATTATCTCGGCAAGCCGGACAAGAGTCTGGCATCGCGAAGGATAAATCATCAGCAACATCGTCGCCCCACGGATTACACGGAGCGGGCATACCGGCATCGCCACACGGTCGCTTCATCAAGCCGGCATCGACCACGTCACGACCTGCATCGGCAGGACCGCACTATTGCTTCTTCAAGCTGGTGTCCTTCATGCCGACCTACTTCGACTCATCGGCTGACATCGAGACTTCGACATCTCGGCTGGACCGGGGGCTTCGCCATATCTTCATCAACCTATATTCCGGAGACTTCAGCATCACTAGCCGACCAGCTCCGTCACGTTAACTGGACCGAGGGCTTTGCCTCGGCGAGCCGACCTTTGCCAGCATCGCGTGCCGTCGCTTTATCACCCATCAGGCAATGGGTGCGTGGATCGAGTCCCAATTTTGGGAATCACCTTCCTTCGGATTGCTACAACAAATAAACCAGGTGCTATTAATCATAGTATTTTTTTGCTTGTTTGGGTTCATTTTTCCCAAGGAATTATTACTCTGGTTTGTCCATGATATGTACACAGGTCTATCAAATGGTGACCGCATTAACGACGGTCGCGTGGGAGTTCGATCAGTTTCCGTACATAGTCCGGCGAACGCCGCATCCGGAGCTCAGACCAACCTATGAATTCAGGCTTTGTCACGCCTTTACTACATCACGCCGACGCCCTGCATCGACATTAACTTCGGCGCCAGGCCATATTTCTTCTATTCCTCATTTTGCATAAATTATTCATTATGCAACATTTTTTTATTATCATTATTACTATTATCTCCGGTTTGCACTATTTTTTGTGCACAGGAAAATGATCCGGGGACTTCGGCGTCACTCTGCCGGTCTGCATTGACCGTGCTATGTCACCACTTCGGCGTGTCGAGCTCTTCGCTCCGCCACCTCGAGACCAGCTTGGGGGATGGAACATTGCCCTGCACCAAGCTCGGACCGCGTCATCAATACCGAACACATTAACCAGCTAAGTCACTTTCATGCTCATAGTTTTAATTTTTAACTTGTGTTCGGTTCGACCAAGCATTATATTTTTTTGGAAAAAAGTTGCTTGTAAAAAATTTCCTTGTCCAAACTTTGTTTGTGACACATAAATTCAAATACCCAATTCATTTGGGGGCTTCCTTCATAAAGCTTTTCCACTTGCATATGATTATACTTGTACGGCTTCGTTTCTTGTTCGTGTATTACGCCACAATATGCACCATATTGACTTAAGCGATTTGCAAGCTGGGTTGCCTCGCTCCTGTGTTTACCCCTACGTTCCCGATTGTTCGGCTAGGGAGTAAAGGGAGCACCTCTGCGATTGTCACGATCGGGTCACCCGAGCCGGACCTCAGACTAGGTGAAGCCGAAAGCTAGCGCTCTTATAGTTTTCAATGATGGTCGGCACACAACGGAACTCATGAGTACAAAAAATCTATTGCACAAGTCTCATAATAACAATGAGCACCGAAGAAAGGTATCAGTGGGGGTACTATTTTCTTCGAAGATGCTTCTTACACTTCACGGTCATATAGCATAAGTTCCCTGAACGCGCTTTGTCTGTTACAACCTTATGGCCTGATTGCCTGGTTATTGAAAACACCGTCGATATTCTCGACCGATGGAGTACATAACACTTTTCGATCCTTGACCGAAGAGAGAGAAGCTGACGGTCGGTTAAGACGCGTTTAAAGTTCGGTTGAACATAGATATGATATAAGTACTTCGGTACATGCAATCATTCTTCTACCCAAGTCACTTGGGGGCTCTTAAGTTTATTTGAGCCGTTTTATAATAAGTGTTCTTCTTCTTAGTCGTTGCAAAGTTTTATTATTATTATTATTTATCACTCCTTTTTTCGACACGAGTGTGCGGTCACTAGCCGGGGAGCCTAATTTCTCTCTCAAAGCCGCTAGAATTTAGTTTGCTAAACTGGCCTGATGAGAAGTACTCCGCCCTCGGGATAGGAGGTTGAAGCCGTAGGCTAACCCACTCGAAGTCTTGAGATAGGATGTATCATGTTAAAGCACGACAAAAGCACTTCTTTTTTCTAAGACCAACTTTCGGATTGGCACCGAACACTTGATATTGTTCGGACGTCATGTTTTTACTGACGTTTCTTGGTTTTCCAAGCTTTTTGGCACTTTTAAACTATTTGTGCTTTTTCCAGCATTAGTCTCGCAGTGCAACGCCGGACACCTTTAGGGATTCGGCAAAAACATTCTCAGATATTGCTATATATGCATCGGTTTCGAATTGTGTCTTCAGTCAATAGTTGGGTTGCCCGGCTCCTGCACTTGCTTCCTACGTTCCGTTTTGTTTGGCTAGGCATGCAAAGGGAGAACCACTGCGATTGTGCTTCTAGCTCACATGGTTAAGCACCTCAGTGGAGAAAGCCAAAAACTGACTTTCACAATAAGCGTAAACTGGTCAACGATCCGATGACTATGTTAAATGATGGGCCGTTCATAACATTGGCCGAAGTGTTTACGACTTGACCCCGACTGTCGCCGAACACTACCGGGGGCTATTAACTGGCCTCCCAAACTAAATCCTCAATATTTTGCTCTTACATTAGAGCTGAGGTTTAATGATCATGCTTAACATGACAACCCAAAGAAAGGAACCGATAGCGGGACTATTTTCTTTGGAAGACATTTCTTTTGTTAAAACAGTAATATAACTCTCTGCGTACCTTTGTTTATAAAACCGTATGGCCAGATTGCCTTGTTTGTTGTAAATCTTTGCCCTCATAAAGGCTTTATAAAGTAGGACAAACACTCCTCGGCTACTGGCCGAGGAGGTGGAAGCCGATGGTCGGTCAACAAAGTTTTGTACAATGCGGAGCCGAGCATTAATGACGTAAAGTACTTGGATACATAGAGTCATTACACATAATTTGTAATTTTACTATGGATATTGATCCTTAATTCGGCCACCCGTGCCCGCATTAAGGCTCGGGGGCTACTGGGCTTCGGGCTTATTATTTACAAATATTAAAGGGGCACATTGATCCCCTGATCTGGTGTTACCACCCGATCAGTGTCTCGGGGGCTACTGCATTGCTTGTCCAATGCAGAAAATTTTATGTGCAATATAGTTTCCGAGGAGATTTTGATCCTCAGGTTGGTCGGCCGCACCCAACCTGAGTCTCGAGGACTGAGCACACCGCTTTTAGTGTCCTGAAGTATTCTGCCGAGCTTGGACTTTATCCTCAGGCTGATTTTGCAAATCAACCTGAGTCTCAGCGGCTACTGGGATCAGCGGTCTTACGTCATCCTTCAGGTGCATCTCGGGTTCTAGACCGATACACACCTTGAGGGCTACTGGCTATATATCTCGGCAGAGAATAAATTGCACCAATAAAAAATATCCACAAAAATCGGCCCACATTCGGGGTGGTGCACCACCTCGGAAGCAGCCCGGCATAAAGCTTGGGCGCTAGTGGCTAGCTCCATAGAGGGCATTTCCAGCATTAAGCTCGGCTAAACTCCTTCAAACTTCTTTGAACCAAGGTGATTTACGACACCTCGGATATAGTCCGGCGTTGGAGCTCGGATACAGTCCGGCGTTGGAGCTCGGATACATAGTCCGGCGTTGGAGCTCGGATACATTCCGGCGTTAGAGCTGGGAAGCGGTCCGGCGTTGGTGCTCGGTTGCAAAAGATACCTCGAATACCGTCCGGCGTTGGAGCTCGTGTTGGGGAACGTAGCAATAATTCAAAATTTTCCTACGTGTCACCAAGATCAATCCATGGAGTCATCTAGCAATGAGGGAGGAGTGGATCTACATACCCTTGTAGATCGCGCGCGGAAGCGTTCAAGAGAACGGGGTTGATGGAGTCGTACTCGTCGTGATCCAAATCACCGATGATCCTAGCGCCGAACGGACGGCACCTCCGCGTTCAACACACGTATGGAGCAGCGACGTCTCCTCCTTCTTGATCCAGCAAGGGGGGAGGAGAGGTTGAGGAAGATGGCTCCAGCAGCAGCACGACGGCGTGGTGGTGATGGAGCTGCAGTACTCCGGCAGGGCTTCGCCAAGCTCTATGGAGGAGGAGGATGTGTTGGAGAGGGAGAGGGAGGCACCAAAGGCGTGGTTTTAGAGGCCCTCCTTCCCCCACTATATATAGGGAGCCTAGGGGGGGCCGGCCCTAGGAGATGCAATCTCCTAGGGGGGGCGGCGGCCAAGTGAGGAATCCCTCCTCCCCAAGGCACCTAGGAGGTGCCTTCCCCTCTTAGGACTCTTCCTTAGGGTTTCCCCCATCCTTAGGCGCATGGGCCCTAGGGGGAAGTGGCGCCCCAGCCCACTTTGGGCTAGACTCCCTCCCATTTCAGCCCATTGGGCCCTCCGGGATAGGTGGCCCCACCCGGTGGACCCCCGGGACCCTTCCGGTGGTCCCGGTACAATACCGATGATCCCGAAACTTGTCCCGATGGCCGAAATAGCACTTCCTATATATAATTCTTTACCTCCGAACCATTCCGGAACTCCTCGTGACGTCCGGTATCTCATTCGGGACTCCGAACAACATTCGGGTTACTGCATATACATATCCCTACAACCCTAGCGTCACCGAACCTTAAGTGTGTAGACCCTACGGGTTCGGGAACCATGCAGACATGACCGAGACGTTCTCCGGTCAATAACCAACAGCGGGATCTGGATACCCATGTTGGCTCCCACATGTTCCCCGATGATCTCATCGGATGAACCACGATGTCAAGGACTTAATCAATCCCGTATGCAATTCCCTTTGTCTATCGGTACGACACTTGCCCGAGATTCGATTGTTGGTATCCCGATACCTTGTTCAATCTCGTACCGGCAAGTCTCTTTACTCGTTTCGTAACACATCATCCCGTGATCAACTCCTTGATCACATTGTGCACATTATGATGATGTCCTACCGAGTGGGCCCAGAGATACCTCTCCGTTTACACGGAGTGACAAATCCCAGTCTCGATTCGTGCCAACCCAACAGACACTTTCGGAGATACCCGTAGTGCACCTTTATAGTCACCCAGTTACGTTGTGACATTTGGCACACCCAAAGTATTCCTACGGTATCCGGGAGTTGCACAATCTCATGGTCTAAGGAAATGATAGATACTTGACATTAGAAAAGCTTTAGCATACGAACTACATGATCTTGTGCTAGGCTTAGGATTGGGTCTTGTCCATCACATCATTCTCCTAATGATGTGATCCCGTTATCAACGGCATCCAATGTCCATGGTCAGGAAACCGTGACCATCTATTGATCAACGAGCTAGTCAACTAGAGGCTTACTAGGGACATGGTGTTGTCTATGTATCCACACATGTATCTGAGTTTCCTATCAATACAATTCTAGCATGGATAATAAACGATTATCATGAACAAGGAAATATAATAATAATCAATTTATTATTGCCTCTAGGGCATATTTCCAACAGTCTCCCACTTGCACTAGAGTCAATAATCCAGTTCACATCGATATGTGATTAACACTCAAGGTCACATCCCCATGTGACTAACACCCAAAGAGTTTACTAGAGTCAATAATCTAGTTCACATTACCATGTGATTAACACTCGATGAGTTCTGAGTTTGATCATGTTATGCTTGTGAGAGATGTTATAGTCAATGGATCTGAACCTTTTAGATCCGTGTGTGCTTTACAAATCTCTATGTCATCTCCTAGATGCAGCTACCACGTTCTATTTGGAGCTATTCCAAACAACTGTTCTACTATATGAATCCAGTTTACTACTCAGAATAATCTGGATTAGTGTCAAAGTTTGCATCGGCATAACCCTTTACGACGAACTCTTTTACCACCTCCATAATCAAGAAAACTCCTTAGTCCACTAGTTACTAAGGATAACTTTGACCGCTGTCCTGTGATCCATTCTTGGATCACTCTTGTACCCCTTGACTGACTCATGGAAAGGCACACTTCAGGTGCGGTACACAACATAGCATACTGTAGAGCCTACGTCTAAAGCATAGGGGACGACCTTCGTCCTTTCTCTCTATTCTGCCGCGGTCAGGTTTCGAGTCTTACTCAATGTTCACACCTTATAACACAGCCAAGAACTCCTTCTTTGCCGATCCATTTTGAACTCCTTCAAAATCTTGTCACGGTATGTATTCATTTGAAAGAACTATTAAGCGTTTTGATCTATCCTTATAGATCTTAATGCTCAATACTCAAGTAGCCTAATCCAGGTTTTCCATTGAAAAACACTTTTCAAATAACTATGCATGCTTTCCAGAATTCTACATCATTTCTAATCAACAATATGTCAACAACATATACTCATCAGAAATTCTATAGTGCTCCCACTCACTTCTTTGGAAATACAAGTTTTTCATAAACTTTGTATACACCCAAAATCTTTGATCATCTCATCAAAGCATATATTCCAACTCCGAGATGCTTACTCCAGTCCTTAGAAGGATTGCTAGAGCTTTGCATACTTATTAGCATCTTTCAGGATTGACAAAACCTTCCGGTTGTATCACATACAACCTTTCCTCAAGAAAATCGTCGAGGAAACAATGTTTTGACATCCTATCTGCAAGATTTCATAAATAATGCAGTAATCGCTAATATAATTCCAACAGACTCTTAGCATCGCTACGAGTGAGAAAGTCTCATCGTAGTCAACTCCTTGAACTTGTCGGAAAACATCTTAACGACAAGTCGAGCTTTCTTAATGGTGATACTTACCATCATTGTCCGTCTTCCTTTTAAAATCCATATGTACCTAACAGCCTTACGACCATCAGGTAGTTCTTCCAAAGTCTACACTTTGTTTTCATACATGGATCCTCTCTCGGATTTTATGGCCTCGAGCCATTTATCGGAATCCGGGCCCACCATCGCTTCTCCATAGCTCGTAGGTTCATTGTTGTCTAGCAACATGACTTCCAAGACAGGATTACGTACCACTCTGAAGTAGTACGCATCCTTGTCATCCCACGAGGTTTGGTAGTGACTTGATCTGAAGTTTCATGATCACTATCATAAGCTTCCACTTCAATTGGTGTAGGTGCCACAGGAACAACTTCCTGTGCCCTGCCACACACTAGTTGAAGAGACGGTTCAATAACCTCATCAAGTCTCCACCACCCTCCCACTCAATTCTTTCGAGAGAAACTTTTCCTCGAGAAAGGACCCGATTCCAGAAACAATCCCTTATTGCTTTCGGATCTGAGACAGGAGGTATACCCAACTGTTTTGGGTGTCCTATGAAGATGCATTTATCCGCTTTGGGTTCGAGCTTATCAGCCTGAAACTTTTTCGCATAAGCGTCGCAGCCCCAAACTTTTAAGAAATGACAGCTTAGGTTTCTCTAAACCATAGTTCATACGGTGTCATATCATCGGAATTACGTGGTGCCCTATTTAAAGTGAATGTGGTTGTCTCTAATGCCTAACCCATAAACTATCATGGTAATTCGATAAGAGACATCATGGTATGCATCATATCCAATAGGGTGCAGTTATGATGTTCGGACACACCATCACACTACGGTGTTCCAGGCTGTATTAGTTGTGAAACAATTTCCACAATGTCTTAATTCTGTGCCAAACTTGTAATTCAGATATTCATCTCTATGATCATATCATAGATATTTTATCCTCTTGTCACGACGATGTTCAACTTCACTCTGAAATTACTTGAACCTTTCAATAATTCAGACTCATGATTCATCAAGTAAATATACTCAACATCTACTCAAATCATCTGTGAAGTAAGAACATAACGATATCCACTACATGCCTCAGCACTCATCGGACTGCACACATCAAAATGTATTACTTCCAACAAGTTGCTTTCTAGTTCCATTTTACTGAAAATGAGGCTTTCAGTCATCTTGCCCATGTGGTATGATTTGCATGTCTCAAGTGATTCAAAATCAAGTGAGTCCAAACGGTCCATTTGCATGGAGTTTCTTCATGCATATATGAAGGAAATATGCCCTAGAGGCAATAATAAAGTTATTATTTATTTCCTTATAATCATGATAAATGCTTATTATTCATGCTAGAATTGTATTAACCGGAAACGTAATACATGTGTGAATACATAGACAAACAAAGTGTCACTAGTATGCCTCTACTTGACTAGCTCGTTAATCAAAGATGGTTATGTTTCCTGACCATGAACAATGAGTTGTTATTTGATTAACGAGGTCACATCATTAGTTGAATGATCTGATTGACATGACCCATTCCATTAGCTTAGCACCCGATCATTTAGTATGTTGCTATTGCTTTCTTCATGACTTATACATGTTCCTATGACTATGAGATTATGCAACTCCCGTTTACCGGAGGAACACTTTGGGTGCTACCAAACGTCACAACGTAACTGGGTGATTATAAAGGAGCATTACAGGTGTCTCCAAAGGTAGATGTTGGGTTGGCGTATTTCGAGATTAGGATTTGTCACTCCGATTGTCGGAGAGGTATCTCTGGGCCCTCTCGGTAATACACATCACATAAGCCTTGCAAGCATGACAACTAATATGTTAGTTGTGAGATGATGTATTACGGAACGAGTAAAGAGACTTGCCGGTAACGAGATTGAACTAGGTATTGGATACCGACGATCGAATCTCGGGCAAGTAACATACCGATGACAAAGGGAACAACGTATGTTGTTATGCGGTCTGACCGATAAAGATCTTCGTAGAATATGTAGGAGCCAATATGGGCATCCAGGTCCCGCTATTGGTTATTGACCGGAGACGTGTCTCGGTCATGTCTACATTGTTCTCGAACCCGTAGGGTCCGCACGCTTAAGGTTACGATGACAGTTACATTATGAGTTTATGCATTTTGATGTACCGAAGGTTGTTCGGAGTCCCGGATGTGATCACGGACATGACGAGGAGTCTCGAAATGGTCGATACGTAAAGATTGATATATTGGAAGCCTATGTTTGGACATCAGAAGTGTTCCGGGTGAAATCGGGATTTTACCGGGTTACCGGGAGGTTACCGGAACCCCCCGGGAGCCATATGGGCCTTCATTGGCCTTAGTGGAAAGGAGAAAAGGGCAGCCCAAGGGGGCTGCGCACCTCCCCCCTCCCCTAGTCCTATTAGGACTAGGAGAGGTGGCCGGCCACCCTTCTCCCCCTTTCCCCCTTGGGAATCCTAGTTGGAATAGGATTGGGGGGGGAGTCCTACTCCCGGAAGGAGTAGGACTCCTCCTGCGCCCTCTCCCTGGCCGGCGCCCCCCTCCCCCCTTGGCTCCTTTATATACTGAGGTAGAGGCACCCTAGAACACACAAGTTGATCCACGTGATCTATTCCTTAGCCGTGTGCGGTGCCCCCTGCCACCATATACCTCGATAATACTGTAGCGGAGTTTAGGCGAAGCCCGGCTGCTGTAGTACATCAAGATCGTCACCACGCCGTCGTGCTGACGGAACTCTTCCCCGACACTTTGCTGGATCGGAGTCCGGGGATCGTCATCGAGCTGAACGTGTGCTCGAACTCGGAGGTGCCGTAGTTTCGATGCTTGATCGGTTGGATCGTGAAGACGTACGACTACTTCCTCTACGTCGTGTCATCGCTTCCGTAGTCGGCCTGCGTTGGGTACGTAGACAACACTCTCCCCCTCGTTGCTATGCATCACATGATCTTGCGTGTGCGTAGGAAAAATTTTAAATTACTACGAAACCCAACAATATACACCAATAGACATGGTTCGCATGTCTCAAACTTTTCAAAAACGAGTGAGTCCAAAGATCCATCAACATGGAGCTTCTTCATGCGTTTTATACCGATATGACTTAAGTGGCAGTGCCACAAGTAGGTGGTACTATCATTACTATCTTATATCTTTTGGCATGAACATGTGTATCACTACGATCGAGATTCAATAAACCATTCATTTTAGGTGTAAGACCATTGAAGGTATTATTCAAATAAACAGAGTAACCATTATTCTCCTTAAATGAATAACCGTATTGCGATAGATGTAATCCAATCATGTCTATGCTCAACGCAAACACCAATCTCGATGGTAGAGGGAGCGTACGATATTTGATCAACCTTGGAAATACTTCCAACACACATCGTCATCTCACCTTTAGCTAGTCTCCGTTTATTCCGTAGCTTTTATTTCGAGTTACTAACACTTAGCAACCGAACCGGTATCTAATACCCTGGTGCTACTAGGAGTACTAGTAAAGTACACATCAACATAATACATCCAATATACTTCTATCGACCTTGCCAGCCTTCTTATCTACCAAGTATCTAGGGTAATTCTGCTCCAGTGGTTGTTCCCCTTATTACAGAAGCACTTAGTCTCGGGTTTGGGTTCAACGTTGGGTTTCTTCAGTAGAGCAGCAGCTGATTTGCCGTTTCATGAAGTATCCCTTCTTGCCCTTGCCCTTCTTGAAACTAGCGGTTTCACCAACCATCAACAATTGATGCTCCTTCTTGATTTCTACTTTTGTGGTGTCAAACATCGCGAATATCTCAAGGATCATCATATATGTCCCTGATATATTATAGTTCATCACGAAGCTTTAGCAACTTGGTGGTAATGACTTCGGAGAACTATCACTATTTCATTTGGAAGATCAACTCCCATTTGATTCAAATGATAGTTGTACTCAGACAATCTGAGCACAAGCTCAATAATTGAGCTTTTCTCCCTTAGTTTGCAGGCTAAGAAAATCGTCGGAGGTCTTATACCTCTTGACGTGGGCACGAGCCTGAAATCCCAATTTCAGCCCTCGAAACATCTCATATGTTTCGCGACGTTTTAAAACGTCTTCGGTGCCTCAACTCTAAACCATTTAACTGAACTATCACGTAGTTATCAAAATGTGTATGTCAGATGTTCGCAACATCCACAGACGACGTTCGAGGTTCAGCACACTGAGCGGTGCATTAAGGACATAAGCCTTTTACTGTCTGCATAATTGCTACTATCAACTTTCAACTAAAATTTCTCTAGGAACATAACTAAACAGTAGAACTGAAGCGCGAGCTACGACATAATTTGTGAAGACCTTTTGACTATGTTCAGGATAATTAAGTTCATCTTATGAACTCCCACTCAGATAGACATCCCTCTAGTCATCTAAGTGATTACATGATCCGAGTCAACTAGGCCGTGTCCGATCATCACGTCAGACGGACTAGTCAACATCGGTGAACATCTTCATGTTGATCGTATCTTCTATACGACTCATGCTCGACCTTTCGGTCTCTTGTGTTCCAAGGCCATGTCTGTACATGCTAGGCTCGTCAAGTCAACCTAAGTGTTTTGCATGTGTTCCGAGGCCATGTCTGTACATGCTAGGCTCGTCAACACCCATTGTATTCGGACGTAAGAATCTATCACACCCGATCATCACGTGGTGCTTCAAAACGACGAACTTTCGCAACGGTGCACAGTTAGGGGGAACACCTTCTTGAAATTTTAGTGAGGGATCATCTTATTTACTACCGCCGTTCTAAGCAAATAAGATGTATAAACATGATAAACATCACATGCAATCAAATAGTGACATGATATGGCCAATATCATATTGCTCCTTTTGATCTCCATCTTCGGGGCTCCATGATCATCATCGTCACCGTCATGACACCATGATCTCCATCATCGTGTCTTCATGAAGTTGTCTCACCAACTATTACTTCTACTTCTACAGCTAACGGTTAGCAATAAAGTAAAGTAATTACATGACGTTTATGTTGACACGCAGGTCATAAATAAATTAAGACAACTCCTATGGCTCCTGCCGGTTGTCATACTCATCGACATGCAAGTCATGATTCCTATTACAAGAACATGATCAATCTCATACATCACATATATCATTCATCACATCCTTTTGGCCATATCACATCACATGGCATACCCTGCAAAAACAAGTTAGACGTCCTCTAATTGTTGTTTGCATGTTTTACGTGGCTGCTATGGGTTTCTAGCAAGAATGTTTCTTACCTACGCAAAACCACAACGTGATATGCCAATTGCTATTTACCCTTCATAAGGACCCTTTTAATCGAATCCGATCCGACTAAAGTGGGAGAGACAGACACCCGCTAGCCACCTTATGCAACTAGTGCATGTCAGTCGGTGGAACCAGTCTCACGTAAGAGTACGTGTAAGGTCGGTCCGGGCCGCTTCATCCCACAATGCCGCCGAATCAAGATTGGACTAGTAACGGTAAGCATATTGAACAAAATCAACGCCCACAACTACTTTGTGTTCTACTCATGCATAGAAACTACGCATAGACCAAGCTCATGATGCCACTATTGGGGAACGTAGCAATAATTCAAAATTTTCCTACGTGTCACCAAGATCAATCTATGGAGTCATCTAGCAACGAGGGAGGAGTGGATCTACATACCCTTGTAGATCGCGCGCGGAAGCGTTCAAGAGAACGGGGTTGATGGAGTCGTACTCGTCGTGATCCAAATCATCGATGATCCTAGCGCCGAACGGACGGCACCTCCGCGTTCAACACACGTACGGAGCAGCGACATCTCCTTCTTCTTGATCCAGCAAGGGGGGAGGAGAGGTTGAGGAAGATGGCTCCAGCAGCAGCACGACGGCGTGGTGGTGATGGTGCTGCAGTACTCCGGCAGGGCTTCGCCAAGCTCTATGGAGGAGGAGGATGTGTTGGAGAGGGAGAGGGAGGCACCAAAGGCGTGGTTTTAGAGGCCCTCCTTCCCCCACTATATATAGGGAGCCTAGGAGGGGGCGCCGGCCCTAGGAGATGCAATCTCCTAGGGGGGGCGGCGGCCAAGGGAGGAATCCCTCCTCCCCAAGGCACCTAGGAGGTGCCTTCCCCTCTTAGGACTCTTCCGTAGGGTTTCCCCCATCCTTAGGCGCATGGGCCCTAGGGGGAAGTGGCGCCCCAGCCCACTTTGGGCTGGATTCCCTCCCACTTCAGCCCATGGGGCCCTCCGGGATAGGTGGCCCCACCCGGTGGACCCCCGGGACCCTTCCGGTGGTCCCGGTACAATACTGGTGATCCCGAAACTTGTCCCGATGGCCGAAATAGCACTTCCTATATATAATTCTTTACCTCCGGACCATTCCGGAACTCCTCGTGACGTCCGGGATCTCATCCGGGACTCCGAACAACATTCGGGTTACTGCATATACATATCCCTACAACCCTAGCGTCACCGAACCTTAAGTGTGTAGACCCTACGGGTTCGGGAACCATGCAGACATGACCGAGACGTTCTCCGGTCAATAACCAACAGCGGGATCTGGATACCCATGTTGGCTCCCACATGTTCCACAATGATCTCATCGGATGAACCACGATGTCAAGGACTTAATCAATCCCGTATGCAATTCCCTTTGTCTATCGGTACGACACTTGCCCGAGATTCGATCGTTGGTATCCCGATACCTTGTTCAATCTCGTTACCGGCAAGTCTCTTTACTCATTCCGTAACACATCATCCCGTGATCAACTCCTTGATCACATTGTGCACATTATGATGATGTCCTACCGAGTGGGCCCAGAGATACCTCTCCGTTTACACGGAGTGACAAATCCCAGTCTCGATTCGTGCCAACCCAACAGACACTTTCGGAGATGCCCGTAGTGCACCTTTATAGTCACCCAGTTACGTTGTGACGTTTGGCACACCCAAAGTATTCCTACGGTATCCGGGAGTTGCACAATCTCATGGTCTAAGGAAATGATACTTGACATTAGAAAAGCTTTAGCATACGAACTACATGATCTTGTGCTAGGCTTAGGATTGGGTCTTGTCCATCACATCATTCTCCTAATGATGTGATCCCGTTATCAACGACATCCAATGTCCATGGTCAAGAAACCGTGACCATCTATTGATCAACGAGCTAGCCAACTAGAGGCTTACTAGGGACATGGTGTTGTCTATGTATCCACACATGTATTTGAGTTTCCTATCAATACAATTCTACCATGGATAATAAACGATTATCATGAACAAGGAAATATAATAATAATCAATTTATTATTGCCTCTAGGGCATATTTCCAACAGCTCGGACGCAAGAGGACGCTGCCGCCCGGGAACAACTTCAAACTCGAGGTGTGGCATAAAAATAACAAGGCATTGGTAAAGGCCGGAAACTTAAAGGGGCTCCTCGGGTACCCGACGTGTAAACTCGTCGAATGCATTTCGGCGATCCTCAAGATCGAAGATAAAGAAGATTTGTTGAACCAGTTTTCAAGACCGACGACCAAAGATGAAGAACAGTTCGGAAGAATCGAGGAGCGTCCCTAACTTGAAGACCGGTTCAGGGGGCTACTGACGGTGTCCTGGACTAGGGGGTACTCACCACGTCGTCTCCCGATCTATTAGATTGGGCCGAGGCTCCCCATGGCCGTATACTCATGGGCCAGTTCGGACAGTTGCCGCATACAAGAAAGATTTCACAAGACTTGGCGATCAAGACAAGGACTCCTCCCCACCGGCGTATTCGGCTAGGACTCTTGTTATCCTAGGCCTCTGGTGCATTATATAAACTAGGGCCAGGCTAGTCGATAGAACATACAGAACAACAATCATACCATAGGCTAGCTTTTAGGGTTTAGCCTCTCCGATCTCGTGGTAGATCTACTCTTGTACTACCCATATCATCAATATTAATCAAGCAGGACGTAGAGTTTTACCTCCACCAAGAGGGCCCGAACCTGGATAAAACTTCGTGTCCCTTGCCTCCTGTTACCATCCGGCCTAGACGCACAGTTCGGGACCCCCTACCCGAGATACACCGGTTTTGACACCGACAGTCACCATGTGTGCCCATCAATTGACCATAGCCCATAGGCTCGTAGCTTGGTAGTAATATCGCCCACCTCTTTATCCTCTCTTATAGTCTCTTCCTTCCTATCTTGCAGCACCTCCTCACCCCCATCCACTTCCTCAGACATGAATGACAACATGCATTGAACACATGCGTATTGGGGCGCAGAGATAAAACAGTTGGAAAAGCCCTTGATGGAGTTTATAGATCAAGACTAATTGGCTTGGTTCCATGATGATCTTGATAGAGCCATGCATGCATGAATTCCAACTTACTTAGTTTGAAGTGTTTTAAAGGCTATGGCTTTACTGGATTGTAAAACAGTTTCATAATACCACATTGTTTATGAAAATCACAGGAGCGTGCATGCATGAATTGCAACTTAGGGCATCTACAATGCAAAGGTGCTTGTTTGGGCGCTTAGACAATAAAAAGAATTAATTGAGAAAATAAGATCGGGGTAAGAGTCTCCAACGTGGGGTGCCTATTTAAGCGCTAATGGGATTTCCCCCCATAAAAGATATGGGTAGCACTCGATAAAAAAAAGGCTCATGCTAAAAAAAGCCAAGCGTCTGGTGCCTGGCTTTGCATCAACGCTAGCCAGAATCCCCTGATCGAACGGGATTCGGCCATATCAGCCAGGAATAGAAGTCAGGCGCCTCGCCTAGGCACCGGCGTAGTAGATGCCCTTACTTACGGTATATACAAACCAAATATGTGCCTATATCACTGCCCAATAAGCCCAAACGCAACTTTCAAACCAAGACTATAGAACCAAGTGCTCGACAGTGGCTGTTTACCATGATTGAAACACTGTCGCATGATGCATTCATCAGACTGGTGGTTGCGTTGTGGGTATTATGGTGATCCATGATCTTCAGAGAAATGATATCCACTATCGTCAGTTAACAGAAGAGGAAAAAAACACTTGCATTTTCAAACTTCAGACCATAAGCAAGAATTCCCTGCACCGTTATTTTAAGCCTGCAATTACATGGGAACAGAGTGGAGACAAACTAAAACAAAAAGAGGAGCCACATGGCTCAACTCCAAACACAAGATTTTTATTCTCGCCAGAGAACAAAAGCAACACAGATGCACGTGAGAGGCATCATTCCTGGTCTTTGAAGTAGAGATGAAACATTTACTATGACAGCTTCAGCTCATCATGGAGAAACCTAATTGGTTCATCAACTAATCATTGTCACATAGATTTAACTACCATTGACTGAACCCGGTCTTTGCACAAGCGAAACTATGACTACAAGAATAGCACCACCACCAGTCTGCTCTGCTTCTGCTTGCAACTACAAGAGCAGTACCATGTCTTTCTACTCTGCTACTGCTGCTGCTAAAAGAAGCACCATACATTACATAACACAGTTTTGTAATTGTAAATTAAACCTGTCTGTATCATCAAATCATCAACATACATATTAACAGCAACATCCTAAACTTAGTCCTTTCATCATCACATAATAAATTGATTGCCATCACCACTGGGCTGAACACAGGACTACAAGAACAACATTACAAAGCAGCAGTATATGATGTGTTGATTTGATGTTGTTCTTGTAGTTCAATATATTGCTGTTAATCTATGTGATGACTAAGTTCAACATTACAAACCCGAATTGACTGCCATCTACTGCTACTACCAAATGTACATTACAAAGCAGCAGGATACATTAACTAATTGACACAAACAGAAATTAAGCTAAGCAACTAGCATACCAGGCACCACCTGCAGCAAGCAAACAAGTTTGTTTCTTGCTACATTCTTTCGGAGCATCATCCCCTTCCCGCCAAAATAACCAGCCCGAATTTCCCCCATGCTGCGGTGGTGGCGTTCAATCTGGTTTTCATCGGAGTCCCCTGCGTCGTGAGTTTGGAAGCGTTTTTATTTCATCAACTCAATGCAGCCGCGAAATTGTGTCGAGTACTCCCTAAAACAAAACGAATCGAGTCCTTGTTGTTTCACAACCAAAATACATGCGGATAACTGACTGCAGTGGTGGCTACACAGTAGCAGTAATGCAACATGCTGAATTCAGAGTTCACACCAGCAACAAATTCCCTGCTGCATTAGCTTGAGCTTGCAGCCACATGGGAACAGCGTGGAGACAAACTAAAACAAAAAGAGGCGCCAGATGCCTCAACTCCAAACACAAGATTTTTATTCTCACCGGAGAACAAAAGCAACACATACATGCACGTGAGAGGCATCATTCCCAGTCTTTGTACTACAGATCAAACATTTACTATTACTTCATCCTCACAGTCACAGCTGCAGCTCCTCATGGATAACAACAGACAGGGTAGATTAGATTAAACCTTGTTGCCTCACCAACTAATCAATCATCACCACAAAGACCAACTGAACTCATTCTTTGCACAACTGAAACTGGGGCTACATGAACAGCACCTCTCCCCCACACTGAGCTGCTGAGCTCGCAACAGTAGCACCATAAAAAGCACCAAGCCTTCTACTCTGCTACAGCTAAAATCAACACATCATCATCACATGGATTAACAGCATATTGAACTTACTCATCCTTTCATCAACAATCATCGTCGCATAATAGATTAACTCTTTTTTCGACAAAGACATAATGGATTTAGGGTTGACTGCCATCTACTGAAACTTAGTCCTTGCACAAGTGAAACTGGAACTACAAGAAGGCTGATATGCTTAGCCACAAGTCTTGTGCTACTTCTACTGCAGTACTGCTGCTGCCACGAAGCAGCAGAATACATTAACTACTAACACTAACAGCAATTAAGCTAAGCAACCTTTGAAGCATGCCAGGCACCACCTGCAGCAAGCAAGCAAGCAAGTTTGTTTCTTGCTAGAAACCTTTGAAGCATCATCCACCTAATTCCCTCCAAAATAACCACTAACTGAATCGGTCACCAGGTTAATTAGTTACCCATTTTGCAGCCAACTTCAGAGAAGGAATGCCACCTGATGATGGGATGATCAGAGCAGGATGTCGGCCTTGGATGGCAGCCTCCGGAAGAAGTTCATGAGCGGGGACGGCATCCGGCTGCGGAACCTCGGTGGGCGCATGGCGTAGAGGCCCCACAGCCCGACCAGCAGCTTCATCGGCACGGCGTAGGCGATGACCGCAGCAGCGACGCAGGCGACGGAGAAGAGCATCGTCGCCCTCGGGTCGCGCCAGCTGAGCACCGCCTGCATCCGCTCGCCCTGCGTCGCGATGTCGCCCACCACCGTCTGTACCCTCCCGGCCACGCTGCGGAGGCGGTCGTACCTGAAGCGCACCACGTCGCCGCGGCTCGACGGGAACGTGTCGAACTCCTCGTCCAGCTCGTCCACGGTGGCCGCGTCCGCGTGGGACAGCCGCATGTCCATGTGCGGCGGGTGCCTCGGGCGCACGCGGTAGCGCCACAGCCCGGTGAAGGCCATCACCAGGAAGGCCGTCGGCAGGATCAGCTCCGGCATCAGGACGAACACCAGGAACGTGAAGACGGCGACGCATGAGTGCACCGGGTAGTGCCAGGAGCGAACCAGCTCGAACCACCGGCCAACCGCCATCACGCCGGAGAGCACGGAGACGAGGCGGAAGAAGTTGGCCTTGCTGCGCCGCATGCTCCACAGATGTGAGCGGTGGTCCAGCATGTACTCGACGACCTCCTTGCCGAGCGGCGGCTCGGTGCGGCCGAGCCGGGCGGCGACGACGCTCGTGGCCTGGAACCGCAGGCTCTCGACCTGCCGCACCAGCAGCGGCTCGACGTAGTGCATCTTGGGGAGCATCGGGCGGGCATAGGCATGGTACATGTTGCCGGCATTGCTGGAGCAGAAGCGCACGGCCAGGTGGAGCTCCCCCATCTTCTTGACACCGGACGGATGAAGCATGAGCAGAGGGTAGGCATGAGTGTACACCCTGTCGGTCTCCAGTGTCGAGAGCCTGATGCGGACCTTGCCGATGCAGTTGTCACGGACAGCCACCGTGGTGTTGTTCCCAGGCGCCGGCTTGTCGACATGGCAGTTGTCGAAGACGCCGACGGTGATGACGGTGCAGGGGTCGAACACCTCCCAGGTGTACTGCTCGTTCCACCGGGGGCACACCGAGTCGACGACGGTGCGCGTGCGGATCCACTTCTGCCCATACTTTGCGACGCAGTAGGAATCCGCCGTGGCGCCCCTGCCATCGGCCCGGCCCTTCATCGGTGTCAGACCAGTGGCACCCAGCACGCCGAGCTCGAGCACCCCGACATGCGGGTACCACAGCTGCTTGGCCGTCGGCCGGAGATCGCTGCTGTACGCCGTTGCTTCATCCAGAACATGGTAGCCGCCGTCGAGACTTAGCCGGAGATGCACCCGGCTCCCGAACCTGTTGTTCGGATTGTTGACGGCGACATTGCCGCCGCCGGCGCCGCGCTCCAGCCCGAACCACCTGGAGACAACAAGCTTCTCATCCCAGCGCCTCTCGATGGCAGTCACCGGGACGACGAGGCGGCCGAGGATGTCATCCCTGCCCGGCGACACATGATCCTCCAGAGAGACCACCAAGAACTCCTCGAATGGCTCGGCAACCACAAACATCAGGTCTTCGTTCCAGAACGGGCTCGCCGGGCCCCGGTTCGCCATGATCGGCGACGCTCGTGTGCGCAGCATCTGGCTCCCGATCTGCGCGCGCACGAAGAGCTCCGGGTACCGGCCCATCGCCATGGGCCCCTTGTCCATGGGAAGCAGGTCCTGCGCCTCGATGACGGACACACGGAGGTACCACAGCTTGGGGGCGACGTAGACCTTGGACTTGATGGATCCCAGGGGGCCGTGGCCCTGGACGCCGGCGGCCTTGGAGTGCCACGCCTCGGCGAAGGCCTCGTCGGCCTGGGTGCCGTACCACACGGCGACCATCACCTCCACGCTGCCGCGCTCGCCCTTGCGGTCCTCCATGGCGTACCACTGCGGCGCCAGCGTGCTGTCCGGCGGCGCGCGGCGGGGCACCTCGGAGAGGTCGAACCAGATGCGGCCGACGTGGTCGTCGCTGCCGCGGGCGCGCACGAACACCTCCACGAAGGAGGACTGGATGGTCTCCTTGGAGAAGGCGAAGACCTGGTCCCACTGGTGCGCGGCCGCCGGCGGCGTGACGCCGCGGTAGTTCCCGAGCTTGACCTCCGCGACGGCCTCGCCGGGCGTCGCCACGCCGCGCGCGCGCACCACGCGCACGTACAGGTACTGCATCTGCTCGACCAGGTCGTAGGTGGCGCTGGCCTTGTCGGCCGTCAGGCCGCCGCCGAGGTGGGGACGCGTCTCCTTGAGGGAGAAGTCCGCGGGGCCGCCGGGGAACATGCCGGGCACGGGGTAGTGGTCGGCGAGCATCACCGGCTTCATGGCCGCCGGCTGCGGCTGCGGCAAGACCTCCATGGGCTGCTGCGGCTGCTGCTGTTGCGTCTGATGCGGCCGCGCGGACACCACCGGCTGCTGGCGCTGGTGCTGCTGCTGCTGCTTCTTGCCCCCATTCACGGACGGCGCGGCGACCACCTCGGGGCCAGTCACCACCACCTTGGCCGCCTTCTCCTGCTTGCCCTTGGCGACCATCTCGCCGGCCCCGGCGCCGGCGCGGTAAATCTTGAGCGTGATCTCGCCGCGGATATGCGAGAAGAGGCTCCGCTTCTCGAGCGTGAAGAGCTGCGGCACGACGGGCTCCCCTGGCGCGGGCACGCCGGCGGCCGGGACGCGCACCTTGCCGAGGAAGTTGCGGCCGTGGGGGCTGTTCCCAGAAGAGGCGGCGCGGTCGTTGTAGACGCCGACGTCGATGGCGCGGTAGGGGAGGTCGTCGGGGTCGGCGACGGGGAAGACGAGGCGCTCGTTCCAGACGGGGTTGAGCTCCCTGGGGCGCGGCCGGGTGCGGCGCTTCTGGTGCTCGAACTCCACCTCCACGTAGGCCGAGGAGGAGCCCTGGCCGTCCTTGGGCATCAGGTTGTGCGCCGCCACCACCTCCACCACCAGCTTCTCCGCCTTGGCCATCACCAAGATTCAAACTCGCTCGGAGAACAGAGGAGGGAGGAGGGAGGGGGGTGGAAAGAGTGGGCTGGTCTATGCGGGGAACGAGGAGGGGGAGGCGGGCGCGCGTGGTGGAATCTCCATCATCGCAGTCGATGGGGGCGAGGGGATGAGGGCGAGGTGGGTTCTGCTGCTGCTGCTCTGCTCGCTGCCGCAGCTCGGGTGGTGGTGGTGCTTTGCTGCTCTTGGGTCGGGTGGCCGTGGCTTTGGGTGGTTTTTGAGGCGGGGGTTTTGGCGTTTGGGTTTGCTCCGCTCGGCTGGCGCTTCAATGCGGCGATTCTTTTGGAATTGGAAAAAGAAGTCGTCTTTGATAGAGTGAGCCGGATAAGGAGGGATTTTGATCTACGAATTAAACCAGCGAAATTAATCCATCAATTACCTGCTAAGATTTCATACTAACGGGACTAACGGCTAAGTAACCCGTGCTTGAAAAAGTCAGCCTTCTGTTATCTCTTCTTCCCTTTATCAAATTGATTTTGATCTACGAATTAAACCAGCAAAATTAATTCATCAATTACCTGCCAAGATTTGATAGTAACAGGCCTAACGGCTAAGTACTCATGGGTGAAAAAGTCAGCCTCCTGTTATCTCTTCTTCCCTTTATCGTCAAAAATAGTTTGCAAAATTTCAGTAGTTGTAACATAAAAATGTATCTTTTTTGCAAAGTAGATCTTATCATTAACTAAGTGAATTACGATAGTTATGTTTTTTCTAGTTTATCAATCTTTTTGCCAACGGTTATCCTACATGGCTTCACGACAAAAAGTTTAATAATCACTCTGGTGTATCTTTCATCACAATTGCAATTTATGTATTCTAGCAATTGTTGTAGTATCGTTTTAAGTCTTTTGTTTTTCTCTGACGCTAGAAGTGGAGTCATGAAATCTAAAAGCCTAAATTCAATGAACAAAACAAAAGGGGAGTGCTACGCGTCCGCCGGGCGATCTTTTCAAAAAGATCGGCCCGGTCACGACCCGTTGGATCTGGTGTGTGGAGTGCGCCTTCATCATTGCAACAGATGTATTGTTACAGAACTACTTCCACAACATAGGTCTTGTTACAGAATTTGTTTGCAACGACGGTTTTGTTGAAAAAAGATTGTAATTTTTTTTTGCAACTCGGGTCTTGTAGCAGAAAATTTCTGCAACAAAGGTTTTGCTGCAAAACACAAATCTCGTTGTAGAGCATTGCAATACCACATATATTTCAGAAGCATGGCCCTTGTTGCAGAAAAGCGTGTCCGACTAAGGGCCGCATACGAGCCTTCACTTGGACACGTCGAGGCAGCCGTTGCAATCCGGGGGATGATGGTAAACGTTTCCCATTGCTTTTTATTTATTGTCTTGATGATTACCAACCGGGCGCTGCTATTATTGAGTGGTCAAGTATCACCCGGTAGCATTGCAACATATGCCGTGTTCCAGAAAATTTCTGCAACACAGGTTATGTTGTAGAGAATTTTACAGCATAGGCCAAGTTGCAGATTTTTTTGGCAAAAGGTCTTGTTATAGTTTCTTTTTCTTGCAATTGAGGTCTTGTCTCAAAAAAATTCGTGACAAAAGTCTTCTTACAGAAGTCGGGAAATTTGCAAACAAAAATTGCAACAAAGGTCTTGTTGCAGAATTATTCTGCAACGGAAGTCTTGTTGCAGAAATTAATAGTCTTTTCACAATCGATTTCCGTGCGAACCGAGGCCCTACAACTATTCCTGGGTGAGACGAGAGTGACAGGATCGTGATTTCTAGGGAGGGAAAGGTGGACAGCGGGCAGGGCCACATGGACACGTGGTAGACAACGAAGACGGTTGACGTTTCGGAGCGATCCGCCGGTGGATACTAATCATTTCCCATAAAAAACAAGCTGGTTAATTGAAAAACATCAATGACAAAAATTGCAAACAAAAATTGCAAAAAAAAAGGTTATCCAAAAAAATTCATGACAAAAGTCTTCTTACAGAAGTCGGGAAATTTGCAAACAAAAATTGCAACAAAGGTCTTGTTGCAGAATTATTCTGCAACGGAAGTCTTGCTGCGGAAATTAATAGTCTTTTCACAATCGATTTCCGTGCGAACCGAGGCCCTGCAACTATTCCTGGGTGAGACGAGAGCGATAGGATCGTGATTTGTAGGGAGGGAAAGGTGGACAGCGGGAAGGGCCACATGGACACGTGGTAGACAATGAATACGGTTGACGTTTCGGAGCGATCTGCCGGTGGAAACTAATCATTTCCCATAAAACAAACAAGCTGGTTAATTGAAAAACATCAATGAATGCGCAGATCCTATTTAAAGAAGGTAACTATGGATATAATTTTTTATTTTTCCAAGGCCGAGTTATCCAAAAAAAGAAAGCTTAATGTCACCCTGGTGTACACGCCCTCGCGTTGCATAGACATGTGCTAACTATTTGTTTATATACGTTGGTTACTTACTTACGGCTTTTGTCTCACTTATAGCAATAAAAAGTGGAAGGATGAAAATTAATCACAAGATCCACTGAATTAAACTATTGACTACTACTCGTAGTAAATGAACGGGTTAACACTATTATCGTTAAAGTATCGATCATGTTAAAAACATCATTGAGTGCGGAGATCCCATTTAAAAATGAAAGGAGACATTTGATATGCAAAATTAATCCATCAATTACCTACCAAGATTTTATAATATCGCCAACGCTTCAATACAGCCATCTTTTTGAGGAGGGATTTGATCTGCCAATTAACCCAGCAAAATTAATCCATCAATTATCTACCAAGATTTATTAGTAAGGGGCCTAATGGCTAAGTAACCCGTGGTTGAAAAAGCCAGCCTCCTGTTATCTCTTCTTCCCTTTATCAGATTTAGTGAGTTATCTCTTTCAAAAATAGTTTGCAAAATTCTAGTAGTTGTAAAATAAAAATGAATCCTTTTCTTGAAGTATATTTTATCATCAATTAAGTGAATTAAGATAGGCATGTATTTTTAGTTTACCTATCTTTTCAGTCAATGGTTATCCTACATGGCTTCATGACAAAATATTTAATAATCACTCTGGTATATCCTCTATCACATTGCAATGTACTCGTTAGCTATTGTAGTAGTAGTGTCATTACCTATCTTTGACGTTAGAAATAGAGTCATGAAAAGCCTCCTTTCCTTTAAAAAAATGGGATCTTCGCACTCAATGATGTTTTTAACATCACCGATACTTTATGGATAATAGTGTTTACCCATTCATTTACTATGAGCAGTAGTCAATAGATTTAATTCAGTGGATCATGTTGTTAATTTTCGCTGTTTCACTTCTTAATGTTAAGTAGGACAAAAGACGTAAAGAAGTAACGTTGTATATAAATAAAGAGTTAGCACGTGTAGTGGCGAAGCGTGAGTGAAATCCAGAGAGGGGCCAAAACGGCTAGAGAGATTAGAGGTCGGGAGATCAGCAGGGAGTTTAGGCTTAGCAGGGGCACATCCTTGCAGTTTTTTCTCTTGGAGGGGGGGAGAGGACCCTTCTTGGTGCCTCTAACGCTCCGATAGTGAGTACATGTCTATGCAACCCAAGGGCGTGTACACCACATTGACATTAAGCTTTCTTTTAGTGGATAATTCGAACTTGGGAAAATAAAAAAACATGTGTCCGTAGTAATCTTGTTTAAATAGGATCTGCTCATTCATTGTTGTTTTTCGATTAACCAGCTTACTGAAGGAAATATGCCCTAGAGGCAATAATAATATTATTATTTTATTTCATTGTATCATGATAAATGTTTATTATTCATGCTAGAATTGTATTATCCGGAAACATAATACTTGTGTGAATACATAGACAAACCAAACGTCACTAGTATGCCTCTACTTGACTAGCTCATTAATCAAAGATGGTTATGTTTCCTAACCATAGACATGTGTTGTCATTTGATTAACGGGATCACGTTATTAGGAGAATGATGTGATTGACATGACCCATTCCATTAGCTTAGCACCCGATCGTTTAGTATGTTGCTATTGCTTTCTTCATGACTTATACATGTTCCTATGACTATGAGATTATGCAACTCCCGTTTGCCGGAGGAACACTTTGTGTGCTACCAAACGTCACAACGTAACTGGGTGATTATAAAGGAGCTCTACAGGTGTCTCCAAAGGTACATGTTGGGTTGGCATATTTCGAGATTAGGATTTGTCACTCCGATTGTCGGAGAGGTATCTCTGGGCCCTCTCGGTAATGCACATCACATAAGCCTTGCAAGCATTTCAACTAATGAGTTAGTTGCGAGATGATGTATTACGAAACGAGTAAAGAGACTTGCCGGTAACGAGTGAACATACCGCGATCGAATCTCGGGCTACGCGCTCCACCACTGAGCTAGTCCCCGACGCATCACAACATCTCCGGGCCCAGGTCAGCATAACCCCCCGATGAAAAGCGCCGACAACGCCCCCCCCCTCGCCCGCCGCCTCATCGCCTCCTCCCTCTTGCGGTTGACCGATAAAAGATCTTCGTAGAATATGTAGGAGCCAATATGAGCATCCAGGTTCCGCTATTGGTTATTGACCGGAGACATGTCTCGGTCATGTCTACATTGTTCTCGAACCCGTAGGGTCCGCACGCTTAAGGTTTCGATGACAGTTATATTATGAGTTTATGTTTTGATGTACCGAAGTTGTTCGGAGTCCCGGATGTGATCACGGACATGACGAGGAGTCTCGAAATGGTCGAGACATAAAGATTGATATTGGACGGCTATATTCGGACACCGGAAGTGTTCCGGATGATTTCGGAGAAAACCGGAGAGCCGGAGGGTTACCGGAACCCTCGGGAGAAGTAATGGGCCATATGGGCCTTAGTGGAGAGAGAGAGAGGGCAGCCAGGGTGGGCCGCGCCTCCTCCCCCTGGTCCGAATTGGACTAGGAGAGGGGGGCGGCGCCCCCCTTTCCTTCTCCCTCCCCACTTCCTTCCCCCTCCTAGTAGGAGTCCTACTCCTACTAGGAGGAGGACTCCTCCTGGCGCGCCAATAGGGGCCGGCCGGCCTCCTCCCCTTGCTCCTTTATATACGGGGGCAGGGGGCACCCCTAGACACCAAGTTGATACACTTGTGTGTTGGTTTCGTAGTAATTTCAAAAAAATTCCTACGCACACGCAAGATCATGTGATGCATAGCAACGAGAGGGGAGAGTGTTGTCTACGTACCCATGCAGACCGACTGCGGAAGCGTTGACACAACGTAGAGGAAGTAGTCGTACGTCTTCGATCCAACCGATCAAGCACCGAAACTACGGCACCTCCGAGTTCGAGCACACGTTCAGCTCGATGACGATCCCCGGACTCCGATCCAGCAAAGTGTCAGGGAAGAGTTCCGTCAGCACGACGGCGTGGTGACGATCTTGATGTACTACAGCAGCAGGGCTTCGCCTAAACTCCGCTACAGTATTATCGAGGAATATGGTGGCAGGGGGCACCGCACACGGCTAAGGAATAGATCACGTGGATCAACTTGTGTGTTTCTGGGGTGCCTCTGCCTCAGTATATAAAGGAGCCAAGGGGGAGGGGGGCGCCGGCCAGGAGGAGGGCGCAGGAGGAGTCCTACTCCTTCCGGGAGTAGGACTCCCCCCCAATCCTATTCCAACTAGGATTCCCAAGGGGGAAAGAGGGAGAGGGGGGCCGGCCACCTCTCCTAGTCCTAATAGGACTAGGGGGGGGAGGGCGCGCCACCTTGGGCTGCCCCTTCCTTTCCACTAAGGCCCATTAAGGCCCATATGGTTCCGGGGGGTTCCGGTAACCTCCCGGTACTCCGGTAAAATCCGATTTCACCCGGAACACTTCCGATATCCAAACATAGGCTTCCAATATATCAATCTTTATGTCTCGACCATTTCGAGACTCCTCGTCATGTCCGTGATCACATCCGGGACTCCGAACTAACTTCGGTACATCAAAATGCATAAACTCATAATAACTGTCATCGTAACGTTAAGCGTGCGGACCCTACGGTTCGAGAACAATGTAGACATGACCGAGACACATCTCCGGTCAATAACCAATAGCGGGACCTGGATGCCCATATTGGCTCCTACATATTCTACGAAGATCTTTATCGGTCAGACCGCATAACAACATACGTTGTTCCCTTTGTCATCGGTATGTTACCCAATGCTCTGCATGGAGCTACTCTAGCTAATTGCTCCCACTTTCAATATGTATCCAGATTGAGACTTAGAGTCATCTGGATTAGTGTCAAAACTTGCATCGACGTAACCCTTTACGACGAACCTTTTGTCACCTCCATAATCGAGAAACATATCCTTATTCCACTAAGGATAATTTTGACCAATGTCCAGTGATCTACTCCTAGATCACTATTGTACTCCCTTGCCAAACTCAGGGCAGGGTATACAATAGGTCTGGTACACAGCATGGCATACTTTATAGAACCTATGGCTGAGGCATAGGGAATGACTTTCATTCTCTCTCTATCTTTTGCCGTGGTCGGGTTTTGAGTCTTACTCAACTTCACACCTTGTAACACAGGCAAGAACTCCTTCTTTGACTGTTCCATTTTGAACTACTTCAAAATCTTGTCAAGGTATGTACTCATTGAAAAAACTTATCAAGCGTCTTGATCTATCTCTATAGATCTTGATGCTCAATATGTAAGCAGCTTCCGAGGTCTTTCTTTGAAAAACTCCTTTCAAACACTTCTTTATGCTTTCATCTACATATCTTCAAGAAATGTTGTAGTGCTCCACTATTTCTTGTAAATACAGGCTTCAACGCAAGTCTATAAAACTATTCTTTGACTCACTCTATCACGCGCTACTCACCCTCTTACGCGATCTCTCGACCCCAGTATACATCGCAAGGTGAGTCTGTACCCACTACGCCCCCTCCGCCTAGTCACGCACACTCTCCACGACTTGCATAAGTTAACACCTTTAGGATCGACAAAACCTTCTAGTTGCATCGTATACAACTCTTCTTTAGTAAATCCATTAAGGAATGCAGTTTTGTTTATCCATTTGCCAGATTTCATAAAATGCGGCAATTGCTAACATGATTCGGACAGACTTAAGCATAGATACGAGTGAGAAACTCTCATCGTAGTCAACACCTTGAACTTGTCGAAAACCTTTTGCGACAATTCTAGCTTTGTAGATAGTAACACTACTATCAGCGTCCGTCTTCCTCTTGAAGATCCATTTATTTTCTATGGCTTGCCGATCATCGGGCAAGTCAACCAAAGTCCATACTTTGTTCTCATACATGGAATATCTCAGATTTCATGGCTTCAAGCCATTTCGCGGAATCTGGGCTCACCATCGCTTCTTCATAGTTCGTAGGTTCATCATGATCTAGTAGCATGACTTCCAGAACAGGATTACCGTACCACTCTGGTGCGGATCTTACTCTGGTTGATCTACGAGGTTCAGTAGTATCTTGTTCTGAAGTTTCATGATCATTCATTAGCTTCCTCACTAACTGGTGTAGGTGTCACAGAAACAGTTTTCTGTGATGTACTACTTTCCAATAAGGGAGCAGGTACAGTTACCTCGTCAAGTTCTACTTTCCTCCCACTCACTTCTTTCGAGAGAAACTCCTTCTCCAGAAAGTTTCCGAATTTAGCAACAAAAGTCTTGCCTTCGGATCTGTGATAGAAGGTGTATCCAATAGTTTCCTTTGGATATCCTATGAAGACGCACTTCTCCGATTTGAGTTTGAGCTTATCAGGATGAAACTTTTTCATATAAGCATCGCAACCCCAAACTTTAAGAAACGACAGCTTAGGTTTCTTGCCAAACCATAGTTCACTGGTGTCGTCTCAACGGATTTAGATGGTGCCCTATTTAACGATGTGTAATGCCGCCACCTTTTCTTCCTCCCCCATAGTTCACACGTGTCGTCTCAACGGATTTAGATGGTGCCCTATTTAACGTGAATGCAGCTGTCTCTAATGCATAACCCCAAAACGATAGTGGTAGATCGGTAAGAGACATCATAGATTGCACTATATCCAATAAAGTACGGTTATGACGTTCGGACACACCATTATGCTGTGGTGTTCCATGTGGCATGAGTTTGTGAAACTATTCCACATTGTTTTAATTGAAGACCAAACTCGTAACTCAAATATTTGTCTCCGCGATCAGATCGTAGAAACTTTATTTTCTTGTCACGATGATTTTCCACTTCACTCTGAAATTCTTTGAACTTTTCAAATGTTCAGACTTATGTTTCATCAAGTAGATATACCATATCTGCTCAAATCATCTGTGAAGGTCAGAAAATAACGATACCCTCGCGAGCCTCAACACTCATCGGACCGCATACATCAGTATGTATTATTTCCAATAAGTCAGTTGCTCGCTCCATTGTTCGGAGAACGGAGTCTTAGTCATCTTGCCCATGAGGCATGGTTCGCAAGCATCAAGTGATTCATAATGAAGTGATTCCAATCCATCAGCATGGAGTTTCTTCATGCGCTTTACACCAATATGACCTAAACGGCAGTGCCACAAATAAGTTGCACTATCATTATTAACTTCATCTTTTGGTTTCAATATTATGAATATGTGTATCACTACGATCGAGATCCAATACTTTTCATTGGGTGTATGACCATAGAAGGTTTTATTCATGTAAACAGAACAACAATTATTCTCTGACTTTAATGAATAACCGTATTGCAATAAACATGATCAAATCATATTCATGCTCAACGCAAAAACCAAATAACACTTATTTAGGTTCAACACTAATCCCGAAAGTATAGGGGAGTGTGCGATGATGATCATATCAATCTTGGAACCACTTCCAACACACATCGTCACTTCACCCTTAACTAGTCTCTGTTTATTCTGCAACTCCGTTTCGAGTTACTAATCTTAGCAACTGAACTAGTATCAAATACTGAGGGGTTGCTATAAACACTAGTAAAGTACACATCAATAACATGTATATCAAATATACTTATGTTCACTTTGCCATCCTTCTTATCTGCCAATCACTTGGGGTAGTTCCGCTTCCAGTGACCAGTCCCTTTGCAGTAGAAACACTTAGTCCTCAGTTTCAGGCTTAGGTCCAGACTTGGGTTTCTTCTCTTGAGCAGCAACTTGCTTGCCGTTCTTCTTGAAGTTCCCCTTCTTCCCTTTGCCCTTTTATTGAAACTAGTGGTCTTGTCTACCATCAACACTTGATGCTCTTTCTTGATTTCTACCTTCGTCGATTTCAACATCACGAAGAGCTTGGGAATCACTATAGTCATCCCTTGCATATTATAGTTCATCACGAAGTTCTACTAACTTGGTGATGGTGACTAGAGAATTCTGTCAATCACTATTTTATCTGGAAGATTAACTCCCACTTGATTCAAGCGATTGTAGTACCCAGACAATCTGAGCACATGCTCACTAGTTGAGCGACTCTCCTCCATCTTTTAGCTATAGAACTTGTTGGAGACTTCATATCTCTCAACTCGGGTATTTGCTTGAAATATTAACTTCAATTCCTGGAACATCTCATATGGTCCATGACGTTCAAAACGTCTTTGAAGTCCCGATTCTAAGCCGTTAAGCATGGTGCACTAAACTATCAAGTAGTCATCATATTGAGCTAGCCAAACGTTTATAACGTCTGCATCTGCTCCTGCAATAGGTCTGTCACCTAGCGGTGCATCAAGGACATAATTCTTTTGTGCAGCAATGAGGATAATCCTCAGATCACGGATCCAATCCGCATCCTTGCTACTAACATCTTTCAACACAATTTTTCTCTAGGAACATATCAAAATAAACATATGAAAGCAACAACGCAAGCTATTGATCTACAACATAATTTGCAAAATACTACCAGGACTAAGTTCATGATAAATTTAAGTTCAATTAATCATATTACTTAAGAACTCCCACTTAGATAGACATCCCTCTAATCTTCTAAGTGATTACGTGATCCATATCAACTAAACCATAACCGATCATCACGTGAGATGGAGTAGTTTTCAATGGTGAACATCACTATGTTGATCATATCTACTATATGATTCACGCTCGACCTTTCGGTCTCCGTGTTCCGAGGCCATATCTGCATATGCTAGGCTCGTCAAGTTTAACCTGAGTATTCCGCGTGTGCAAAACTGGCTTGCACCCGTTGTAGATGGACGTAGAGCTTATCACACCCGATCATCACGTGGTGTCTGGGCACGACGAACTTTGGCAACGGTGCATACTCAGGGAGAACACTTCTTGATAATTAGTGAGAGATCATCTTAAAATGCTGCCGTCAAACTAAGCAAAATAAGATGTATAAAAGATAAACATCATATGCAATCAAAATATGTGACATGATATGGCCATCATCATCTTGCGCCTTTGATCTCCATCTCCAAAGTACTGTCATGATCTCTATCGTCACCGGCATGACACCATGATCTCCATCATCTTGATCTATATCAATGTGTTGTCACACGGTCGTCTCGCCAACTATTGCTCTTGCAACTATTGCTATCGCATAGCGATAAAGTAAAGCAATTATTTGGCGCTTGCATCTTATGCAATATAGAGACAACCATAAGGCTTTTGCCAGTTGCCGATAACTTTAACAAAACATGATCATCTCATACAACAACTTATATCTCATCACGTTTTGACCATATCACATCACAACATGCCCTGCAAAAACAAGTTAGACGTCCTCTACTTTGTTGTTGCAAGTTTTACGTGGCTGCTACGGGCTTAAGCAAGAACCAATCTTACCTATGCATCAAAACCACAACGATAGTTTGTCAAGTTGGTGCTGTTTTAACCTTCGCAAGGACCGGGCGTAGCCACACTCGGTTCAACTAAAGTTGGAGAAACTGTCACCCGCTAGCCACCTTTGTGCAAAGCACGTCGGGAGAACCGGTCTCGCGTAAGCGTACGCGTAATGTCGGTCCGGGCCGCTTCATCCAACAATACCACCGAACCAAAGTATGACATGCTGGTAAGCAGTATGACTTATATCGCCCACAACTCACTTGTGTTCTACTCGTGCATATAACATCAACATAAATAACCTAGGCTCGGATGCCACTGTTGGGTTTCGTAGTAATTTCAAAAAATTTCCTACGCACACGCAAGATCATGTGATGCATAGCAACGAGAGGGGAGAGTGTTGTCTACGTACCCACGCAGACCGACTGCGGAAGCATTGACGCAACGTAGAGGAAGTAGTCGTACGTCTTCACGATCCAACCGATCAAGCACCGAAACTACGGCACCTCCGAGTTCGAGCACACGTTCAGCTCGATGACGATCCCCGGACTCCGATCCAGCAAAGTGCCGGGAAGAGTTCCGTCAGCATGACGGCGTGGTGACGATCTTGATGTACTACAGCAGCAGGGCTTCGCCTAAACTCCGCTACAGTATTATCGAGGACTATGGTGGCAGGGGGTACCGCACACGGCTAAGGAATAGATCACGTTGATCAACTTGTGTGTTTCTGGGGTGCCTCTGCCTCAGTATATAAAGGAGCCAAGGGGGAGGGGGGCGCCGGCCAGGAGGAGGGCGCAGGAGGAGTCCTACTCCTTCCGGGAGTAGGACTCCCCCCCCCAATCCTAGTTGGACTAGGATTCCCCGAGGGGGAAAGAGGGAGAGGGGGGCCGGCCACCTCTCCTAGTCCTAATAGGACTAGGGGAAGGGGGGAGGCGCGCGGCCACCTTGGGCTGCCCCTTTCTCCTTTCCACTAAAGCCCATTAAGGCCCATATGGCTCCCGGGGGGTTCCGGTAACCTCCCGGTACTCCGGTAAAATCCCGATTTCACCCGGAACACTTCCGATATCCAAATATAGGGTTCCAATATATCAATCTTTATGTCTCGACCATTTCGAGACTCCTCATCATGTCCGTGATCACATCCGGGACTTCGAACTAACTTCGGTACATCAAAATGCATAAACTCATAATATAACTGTCATCGTAACCTTAAGCGTGCGGACCCTATGGGTTCGAGAACAATGTAGACATGACCGAGACATGTCTCCGGTCAATAACCAATAGCGGGACCTGGATGCCCATATTGGCTCCTACATATTCTACGAAGATCTTTATCGGTCAGACCGCATAACAACATACGTTGTTCCCTTTGTCATCGGTATGTTACTTGCCCGAGATTCGATCGTCGGTATCCAATACCTAGTTCAATCTCGTTACCGGCAAGTCTCTTTACTCGTTCCGTAATACATCATCCCGCAACTAACTCATTTAGTTGCAATGCTTGCAAGGCTTAAGTGATGTGCATTACCGAGAGGGCCCAGAGATACCTCTCCGACAATCGGAGTGACAAAACCTAATCTCGAAATATGCCAACCCAACATGTACCTTTGGAGACACCTGTAGTACTCCTTTATAATCACCCAGTTACGTTGTGACGTTTGGTAGTACCCAAAGTGTTCCTCCGGTAAATGGGAGTTGCATAATCTCATAGTTATAGGAACATGTATAAGTCATGAAGAAAGCAATAGCAACATACTAAACGATCGGGTGCTAAGCTAATGGAATGGGTCATGTCAATCAGATCATTCAACTAATGATGTGATCCCGTTAATCAAATAACAACTCTTTGTCCATGGTTAGGAAACATAACCATCTTTGATTAATGAGCTAGTCAAGTAGAGGCATACTAGTGACACTCTGTTTGTTTATGTATTCACACATGTATTATGTTTCCGGTTAATACAATTCTAGCATGAATAATAAACATTTATCATGAAATAAGGAAATAAATAATAACTTTATTATTGCCTCTAGGGCATATTTCCTTCAGTGATCATATTCTTAGCCGTGTGCGGTGCCCCCTTCCACCACAATCCTCGATAATATTGTAGCGGTGCTTAGGCGAAGCCCTGCGACGGTAGTACATCAAGATCGTCACCACGCCGTCGTGCTGACGGAACTCTACCCCGACACTTTGCTGGATCGGAGTCCGGGGATCGTCATCGAGCTGAACGTGTGCTAAAACTCGGAGGTGCCGTAGTTTCGGTGCTTGATTGGTCGAGCCGTGAAGACATACGACTACATCAACCGCGTTGTTATAACGCTTCCGCTGTTGGTCTACGAGGGTACGTAGACAACACTCTCCCCTCTCGTTGCTATGCATCACCATGATCTTGCGTGTGCGTAAGAAAATTTTGAAATTACCACGTTCCCCAACACTTACTTGTTTTATTCATTGAATTTAGGTTATCCAAAAAAATTCATGACAAAAGTCTTCTTACAGAAGTCGGGAAATTTGCAAACAAAAATTGCAACAAAGGTCTTGTTGCAGAATTATTCTGCAACGGAAGTCTTGTTGCAGAAATTAATAGTCTTTTCACAATCGATTTCCGTGCGAACCGAGGCCCTGCAACTATTCCTGGGTGAGACGAGAGCGATAGGATCGTGATTTCTAGGGAGGGAAAGGTGGACAGCGGGCAGGGCCACATGGACACGTGGTAGACAATGAAGACGGTTGACGTTTCGGAGCGATCCGCCGGTGGATACTAATCATTTCCCATAAAACAAACAAGCTGGTTAATTGAAAAACATCAATGAATGCGCAGATCCTATTTAAAGAAGGTAACTATGGATATAGTTTTTTATTTTTCCAAGGCCGAGTTATCCAAAAAAAGAAAGCTTAATGTCACCCTGGTGTACACGCCCTCGCGTTGCATAGACATGTGCTAACTATTTGTTTATATACGTTGGTTACTTACTTATGGCTTTTGTCTCACTTATAGCAATAAAAAGTGGAAGGATGAAAATTAATCACAAGATCCACTGAATTAAACTATTGACTACTACTCGTAGTAAATGAACGGGTTAACACTATTATCGTTAAAGTATCGATCATGTTAAAAACATCATTGAGTGCGGAGATCCCGTTTAAAAATGAAAGGAGACATTTGATATGCAAAATTAATCCATCAATTACCTACCAAGATTTTATAATATCGCCAACGCTTCAATACAGCCATCTTTTTGAGGAGGGATTTGATCTGCCAATTAACCCAGCAAAATTAATCCATCAATTATCTACCAAGATTTATTAGTAAGGGGCCTAATGGCTAAGTAACCCGTGGTTGAAAAAGCCAGCCTCCTGTTATCTCTTCTTCCCTTTATCAGATTTAGTGAGTTATCTCTTTCAAAAATAGTTTGCAAAATTCTAGTAGTTGTAAAATAAAAATGAATCCTTTTCTTGAAGTATATTTTATCATCAATTAAGTGAATTAAGATAGGCATGTATTTTTAGTTTACCTATCTTTTCAGTCAATGGTTATCCTACATGGCTTCATGACAAAATATTTAATAATCACTCTGGTATATCCTCTATCACATTGCAATGTACTCGTTAGCTATTGTAGTAGTAGTGTCATTACCTATCTTTGACGTTAGAAATAGAGTCATGAAAAGCAATAACCTAAATTCAATGAATAAAACAAGTAAGCTGGTTAGTCGAAAAACAACAATGAATGAGCAGATCCTATTTAAACAAGATTACTACGGACACATGTTCTTTTATTTTCCCAAGTTCGAATTATCCACTAAAAGAAAGCTTAGTGTCACTGTGGTGTACACGCCCTTGGGTTGCATAGACATGTACTCACTATCGGAGCGTTAGAGGGACCAAGAAGGGTCCTCTCCCCCCTCCAAGAGAAAAAACTGCAAGGATGTGCCCCTACTAAGCCTAAACTCCCTGCTGATCTCCCGACCTCTAATCTCTCTAGCCGTTTTGGCCCCTCTCTGGATTTCACTCACGCTTCGCCACCGCACGTGCTAACTATTTATTTATATACAACGTTACTTCTTTACGTCTTTTGTCCTACTTAACATTAAGAAGTGAAATAGTGAAAATTAACAACATGATCCACTGAATTAAATCTATTGACTACTGCTCATAGTAAATGAATGGGTTAACACTATTATCCATAAAGTATCGGTGATGTTAAAAACATCATTGAGTGCAGAGATCCCATTTTTTTAAAGGAAAGGAGGCTTTTGATATGTGAATTAACCCATTGAAATTAATACATCAATTACCTACCAAGATTCGATAGTAACGGACCTAACAGCTAAGTAACCCGTGGTTGAAAAATTGAGCCTCATGTTATCTCTTCTTCCCTTTGTCAGATTTATTAGTGATTTATCCCTTCAAAAAATAGTTTGTAAAAATTCAGTAGTTGTAAAATAGAAATGTATCCTTTTTTAGAAGTAGATTCTAAGATTAATCAAGTGAATTGAGGTAGATATGTTTCTTTAGTTTGATCTTCTCGCTATTGTAGTAGTATCATTTTAAGTCTTTTATTTTTTATTTGACGTTAGAAGTAGAGTCATGAAAACTGAAAACCTAAATTCAATGAATGAAAAAATGAACTGGTCAATTGAAAAACATCATTGAATGTGTATACTTAAAGAAGATATTTGTGGAAACATGTATTTTTAATTTTTCCAAGTCTGCATTATCCACTAAAAGGAAGCTTAATGTCACCTTGGTGTAAACGGCCTCGCGTTGCATAGACACATGCTCACTCGTGGAGCGTCAATGGGACCAAGAAGGGGCCCCCTTCCAACAGAAAATTTGCAAGCATGTGCTTCTGCTAATCCTAAACTCCCTGCTAATCTCCCGACCTCTAATCTCTCTAGCTGTTTTGGCCCCTCCTTCGATTTCACTCATGCTTCGCCACAACATGTGTTAAATATTTATTTATATATAGCGGTTACCTTTTTAGGGATTTTGTCTCACTTAGCATTAAAAAGTGGAGTGATGAAAATTAATAATAGATCCACTAAATTAAAATATTTACTACCGCTCGTAGTAAATGAACGGGTTAACACTATTATCGGTAAGTATCGGCGATGTTAAAAACATCACTAGTGCGGAGATCCCATTTAAAAAAAGGAAAAGAGGCATTTTATATGCAAATTAAGCTAGCGGAAATAATCCATCAATTACCGACCAAGATTTGATAGTAACGGGCCTAACGGCTAAGTAATCTGTGGGTGAAAAAGTCACCTCATGTTATCTCTTCTTCCCTTTATCAGATTTAGTGATTTATCTCTTTCAAAAAATAGTTTGTAAAAATTGAGTAGTAGTAAAATAAAAATTATCCTTTTTTCGGACTGATTTCATCATTAACTAAGTGAATTAAGAAAGATATGTATTTTCAATTTACCCATCTTTTCAGTCAATGGTTATCCTACATGGCTTCACAACAACAAAAATTAATAATCACTCTGGTGTGTCTTTCATCACATTGCAACGTACATGTGCTAGTTATTGCAGTAGTGATTCTAGAAAAGCTCTTGTAGTGGTAAATATCCGTCGTTCCACTACATTGGTTACTAAAGCTATTGTATCTTCCATCACTCTACCACTCATTTTAAGCCATTTGTTTCTCTTTGACGTTAGAAGTAGAATCGTGAAAAATAAAAACCAAATTTCAATGAATAAAAAATGAGTTGGCTAATTGAAAAGCATCAATGAATGCACATAACCTGTTTAAAGAAGGTAATTATGGAAATATTTTTTCAAGTCCTCGCTATCCACTAAAAGAAATCTTACTGTCACCCCTGGTGTACACGCCCTCGCGTTGCATAGACATGTGCTAACTATTTATTTATATACATTATTGTTTACTTATTTACTGCTTTTGTCTCACTTAACAATAAAAAGTGGAATGTTGAAAATTAATCACAATATCCATTGAATTAAACTATTGACTACTGCTCGTGGTAAATGAACGGGTTTACACTAATACCGGTAAAGTATCGACACTGTTAAAAAAAGCATTGAGTGGGAAGATCTCTTTTAAAAATATGAAAGGGGCATTTGATATGGGAATTGACCCAGCTAAATTAATCCATCAATTAACTACCAAGATTTGATAGTAACGGCCTAATGGCTAGGTAAACCGTGATTGAAAAAACCAGCCTTCTATTAGCTCTTTGCCTCTTCCCGGCATCAGATTTAGTGATTTTTCTCTTCCAAAATGAGCTTGTAAAAGTTACTAGATGTAAGATAAGAATTCATCACATTTATGGGAAATAAAATTTTATCCTTAATTAGGTGAAGATAGATATGTTCCTTTTGGTTTACCTCTTTTAAGTGAATGGTTATCCTTCTTGGGTTTACAAACATAAAACAGAAAGGTTAATATCACCCTAGTGCATATTTTATCACATTGCAAAGTGTAGTGTCAAACACATTCTTATATTATGAGGCGGAGGAATAGTACCGATTTATGTCTTTTGTTTCTCTTTGATTTTAGAAGTAGATTCCTGAAAATTAATAACTAAATGCACTAAATGAGGTGAGTGATTACGACATGTAGTAAACAAAATGGTTAATAGAAAAACATCATTGAATGTGGAGATCTCGTTGAAGTAATGTTAACTATAGAAACACTTATTTCCATTTTTCAAAGTCTGCATTGTCCACTAAGTGAAAGCTTAAGGTTGCCCTTGCGTACACCCCCTCACGTTGCGCATGCACCTGCCAGCTATTTTCTTTATATACAACGGTTACTTACTTATGTTTTTTGTCTCACTTAACGTTAAAAGTGGAATGATGAAAAATAATAACTAAATCCAACAAATGAAACTATTGACTGTTGCTAGTAGTAAATGAACAGATTAACACAATTACAAGTAAAGTATTGGTAATGTTGAAAACACACCAATGAGCGTTGAGAACCTGTTGGAAAAGATCATTCACCTACGAACCAAATTTGGCACATGCTGATAATTACATAGGCTAGTTGGTGTGGCCAAGTTTGCGAGATGGAGGCACCTATGACATGGGATGAAGGTTGGTGGCGAAACAAATGGAAGAGATTTTGTTGGAGTTAGAGCCAAGGTTGAAGTTGAAGAGTAAAAGGGTTAGATGAAATAGAGAAGATCATGAGAAGAAGATGACTGGTGAAATAAAGAACAGGATAAACCAGAGTGTGATTAGAATTGTTTTGATAATTTCCAACGGCCAAGAAATAACTATTTTTAAGTCATCGTGGTGAACCTTCAACCAGATTTTAGAATGTGTATAGATAGAAAATATGAGAAAGTCGTGATCGACAACTACTAATAGCAATAGCTGACTGAAAATACTATCCTCACCAAATTGAATTCGTCTCGACCATTGTGGATTGCATGCTCGAAGACCACCGCATTGTTCATGTGCCATTGTTGTGTTCGCTGTAGTGCCAGTCCACTACCACCAACGTCGAGCGAGCACGGAGGAAATCGATGTAGAAGGGTGGTGGAGCTCATCCAAACAACACAGGTCGAGCCGAGATCCATGACGGTTAGCAGCTTCTCATCGGATGAAAGGCATGGTTGCAGGAATTCCAAGGACGGGCGTGTTGTTTTGGGAGCAAGCCGCGCCAGTCGGCGGACGCAGACCTCTAACGAATCAGACTGCCGAAGGGGACGGGGGCGACACAGACCGCGCCTCCCTATTATTAGGTGTCATCGAGTCGGACGAACTAACCGCTGTAGCAAACCATCAAGTGTTTTGTTGCAATGATCGTGGGACCGGGACGCACTCGTATGCCATATTAGAAGGACCGAGTTGCTAATCATGCGGGTGGGAATTGTTGGGCCGGACGGAGCGCCGCCCAAGGTTATATCATGAGCGGCCGAGAAATATCTACTTCCTTCGTTCCATGATGTAATATGTACGGAATTATTGAAAAGTTAAACTTTGAAAACTTTTATGTATACAGGATTTTTTGTTTGCGGGGCTTCCTATAATGAACTTAATGGTACTATAAGGTTGGCATTCTAGACGTAAATATTTTCTACACAAATTTGATCAAACTTTGCGATGCTTGAGTTTTAAAAAATTCTATAATGAATGAAATGGATAAGCCTGCCTCCCCTGGCGTGGTACAGATCGTAAACAGTAGTACACCGTACGCACCGCGCCTGCGACGCTGACGCGCGGCGTTGAAAAGAGCACGAGCCGAGGGGCGGCGGTACGAACTTAAACGCGGTCGACACGCCCGGCCATGCATGCGAACGTGTGGTGTGTGGTGGCGAACTGGCGACGGATGACGACGTGCCGGCACCCGCCGTCGCGATCGGTCGACCTCGCTAGGAACTAGCTAGCGGAGGCGAAACCGGAGTCGGGCGCCCGCCCATGCCGCGGCGCCACGCTGTCCAAGCAAAGCCGTCCGCCCGAAGCAAGCAACACAGCGCACACACAGCACAACCGGCCGCCGCCTCGCGTTTGCCGACGTGCGCACGCGGCGCCGGCTTCTACGTGGCGGCTATCCGGTGGCGGTGCCTCGCTTCGCTTTCGCTCTGGCTCGTTTCCACCGTTCGCCTTCGCGTCGGGCAGTGCGGTCGCGTCGCAATGAACACGGCAGCGGAGACACAGGGTTGGTTGCTTGGCTACAGCAGGAGAGCAGCAGGGGGCAGCTGCATGCATGCCTACGGGCTGGGACGGACGTGTTTTTTTTAAGGAACAAAATGGTGCATGGTGCAAGTGTACGTACGTGCACATCGGTCGCGTCGGTCGCTCGTGCAGGAGTGGGTCACACAAATGGATTACTCTCGTGTTTGTACATCTACGTAAGTGTAGTATTTTTGTCCGTATATCATACAAGATGAAAGGAATTTCTTTTTTTTTTCTTGAAAGGAACACATTATATGCCATTACATTAGAACACTTGCACATCGCCAACAACAACATCGAGTACAGATTCTGGGAAATTACCAAGCCAAGTCTCATAGCAGTCGTTCTCCATGCCTAGACCATGCAAAGCTAAAACGTGTGCTGCCCTGCTACATTACACTCTCCATTACAATGTTCAAAGCTTACAACAATCAAACCTACACGCATCTGAAATTTTACATCTTGGAGTAAGGATCCCAACTTTAATAAATCATACTCCGTACTGCTGATTGCTTGCTTCAACATCATGGAATACGTTTCAAAAATTACCTGCTGGCATTCTGATCGCAATATTTGCATGTTACAGGGCAAGCGCTTCAGCGTGTAGTGGGTTAGACACATGCTTCATCTTACCCGCACCAGCAGCCAATAAAACTCCTTGGTCATTTCTCAACGTGAAACCCCATCCTCCTGCTTTTGATGCCTCGATGAAAGCCCCATCTATATTAATTTTCAGTTTTCCCTCTGGAGGTGGTTTCCATTTCTGCATTTTCCTGTTGCTCTTCTCTTTTTCTTAAGTCTTATCCTTCATGCAGTTAAAAAATATAATATTCAGCAGGAGATGAAACTTCCCCTATGGGTCTAATTTGGTTGTCATTATTGGCTTTATTTCTCTCATTCCACCACAACCACATTAAAAAGCAGACTTTGAGACATTCACCCGGTTTAGTTTAAAAATGTCCTCAAGAACCTTTTTCGAATCAGGACAATCAAGAAGTTTAATTCTAATATATTCTAACATGGATGTTCTCCACACTTTTCTTACTTTTTTGCATTTCAAAAATATATGTCCACCATCTTCATTGAATCTAAAACATAATGGGAATCTAGTATCAGTAGGCATACCTTTCCTTTTTAGATTTGTCCTTAGAGGCAGGTTGTATGTTGCAATTCTCCATAAAAAATGCCTCACTTTACTTGGTAGGGGAAGTGCCCATAACTTCTTCCAGTCAAAATCTGAATTCTCTATTGCTGCATTAGAAGTTGAAGTTAGTCCTGAAGACAATTCTCTTACTGCATTATCTACAGCAACCATGTACGTTGACTTTATCGAGAAGAGACCCTTTTTATCATAATGCCAAGCGAGGAAGTCACATGTTTGTTCTTGAATAGGTATCTGAAGGATGATATTTGCATCTTCTGGCCAAAATGTTTGCTTTATTAGGTCAACATCCCATTAGTATGTTGTAGGATTATCAATTCAGAAACTCTTCCTATTAAGTTTCTTCCTTTTGGCGAACTGATCCTCCTTGTACTTCCATACTCGAATGTTTTATCCATTTTCTACTCGCCAAATGATTCCCCTTTTGAGCAACTATACCTGTCGGTGTCAAAACCGGCAGACCTCGGGGTAGGGGGGCCCGAGCTGTGGATCTAGGATCGATGGGGAACAAGGGACGACGAATACAGTGTTTACCCAGGTTGGGCCCTCTCGAAGAGGTAATACCCTATGTCCTGCTTGATTATATTGGATGTATAGTATGGTTTACAGAGTAGATAGACCTTGAGATCAACACGAGCTAAACCCTGATGCGATGAGGTGATGAATATAGCTCTCGCCCTAAAGACTACAACCCTAGGTTTATATAGACACCGATAGGGTTATGGTTACGGGAGATAGATTACAATAAGGGATAAAAAGATCATGTCTATCCTTAACTTGGAGGATGTTAAACATTGTACTCACGGTATTATGTATAAACCGTGATAGTTGTGGCGTGTGTGTTGTAAACTTGTTAGGATAGGTTAGGTATTGAGATAAGATCCTAGTAGTTAGTTTAAGCGATCTATCTCTACCTAACCTAAACCCTAACCTCCTGTACTCCTATCGCCGCCGCACCTTGTGGCTATATTAACATGCAGCGCGCCCCTGCAGATGCATGCGCTTCAGCACCACCTTTCACAGAGGACACACCACGGCTTCATAGATCTTTCGTCGCTACGCGGCTTCACCAGTCCGGCCCATATTCAATGGGTCGGCGCCCCGAGGACCCCTTAGTCCATAACTCCCTCAGTAGTCTCCGAACTTACCTCCAACACCAAGACTTGTACCCGGCATTCGCTCACCCAACGGTATCCCGCTTGCGGGGCGAGTTCTTCAATGTGCTCTGTTCATATTCGGAGCCAAGTGATGTGCAGTAATCTGAAACGGCATTTTTACTTAACAACGAAGGCAATAACAAAAAACCGTTCAAGTGTAAATACTACCTCCGTTTCAGTTTATAAGTCCTACACGTATATTTAGGTTGCCAATTTTATCACCTTAATATAAACTATATAACACAAAAATTATACGGTTTGAAAATAGAGCATCTAAAGTTTATATTGATATATTTTTTATAATATATGGCTTGTATTAAGTTGGTCAAATTAACAACCACGCGCACGTCATGTAAAAAAACTGGGAGAGAGATAGTAGTGTCTTCATCCGACAATTTTTTTCTCTTTTAATGAAGATTCGCCTCCGGCCATAACATCGAGCAGTTACTATTTCTCGAAGCACGGCTCGAGGCTGACGCCACGTTTGGCACGTCCCCTCGAGGTGCAGATCGTGTCCCGCTTCACGTCTCTCGTCCAGGAGTGGGTCACACAGATGGATTACTGTCGTGTTTGTACATCTACGTACGCGTAGTATTTTTTTCCGTATATCATACAAGATGAAAGGAATTTCCTTTTGCGGGAAAGGTGCAAGGAATTGGCTTATCCAAACCGGGCCCGAGCCAACCTAGTACGTGCAAAAACACAGCGTGCAGCTGCGTGCGGTAGTACTGCCTCCTCCGCGTCGGCCGGTGTCCGGCGGCCTGGGGTCGATATTTGGCAATGGATAAAAGGCCGCTTCGTCCCCCTAGTGGTACACCGTACACGCACCGCCCTGCAGCAGCGCTGACGTGGTGACCAGTGTTGCGTCGCACCAAGGTCGATCGCAGACGTACGACACAAGGTAACACCGTACACAGGCATAAATGAGCTCGTTGCATGCGATCGAACACGACGTCCCGGCCGTTGCGCTAGTTGGAGCAAGGCCAACTCCACCCCGTTCGTTTTGGGTAAAAAAGACAAATCAAACGACCCAGTGTGCGGGTTGTTCGCTTTCGACCATCCTCGGCCCAAGTTTGCGCCGATTTTGAGGGAAACGGACAGCGCGCGGACAGGCGGGAAGCGCGCGCTTGTCTTCCCCTGGCCCGTCTGTCGGCGTCACAAAGCAAAAAACCCCGCGTCCCATTTGGCGCCATTCCCCCCAAACCGTCCCACGTCCCCCCCCCCCCCCCCCCCCTCCCCCGTCCATGGCTGACGTCCAGCCGAATTCTAGCGGCCCGGCCGTCGACCCGCCCGCAAAGGTGAAGAAGAAGGCGACCAAAGCTCCAAGGAAGCCGTGGTCGGAGTGCACGCCGGAGGAGATCGCCGGGTTGGACGCGGAATCGGCGAAGAGGAGGAACCGGAGGGCGGTCGTCAAGGTCAATGCCGCCGCGGCCAAGTTCGCCGCCGAGCGCGATGCGATGGAGGCCGCGGTCAACGAGAAGGAGGACACCGTCAACAAAGCGCACGCCCTCCTCATGCTTGGCATGTGCCGTCCGGCTGGTTTCCCTACAGCGGCCGTCGGTGCGGCGAGCACAGGCTCGTCGGCCGCCCGGCCTCCGCACTGCCAGTGGCCGACGTCGCGGACCACGCCTATGTCGTCCGGCTTTTCTCCGCCAAGGCACGACGCCCAAACCCGTTTCTCAGCGTCGCCGGACGTTGGCATGATCGCGCCGTCCACCCCGCGCCCCTCGGCCGTCATCGACCTCAACGTCACGCCTAGGTCCAGCAGCGACGACCGTCCGTCCGTCGAGATGCATAGAAAGCAAGCACGGCCACCATTCACGGGCACCATGTCGTCCCCCCGCGTCTTGTTCGATGGAATGCCAACACCAACGCCACCGATCGACGATCCCTTCTACGACCATTTCATGGAAGATGTCCAAGATGAGCGACAAGATGAGGGCCTGGTTTGAGGCTAGGCAGAAGAAGATGCTCGACGCCGACGGCCTGAACTAGGTCGTCCAATCGGCCGTGGCCGTTCTTTTTGGAGGCTGGAATGGGTGCCGCCCGCTCGTTGGGCCGCTGGATGTGTGCCGGCGAGAAGAACATTCATTTTGAAGGCCGGCTGTGTTGCCGGCCGCTGGCTCTGTTGCCGGCATGAACTAGGACCGCTGGCCATGAACTAGGCATGGCATTTGAAACGTTGCTCTTTTTTAAAATGGAGATGGACAAGATGGAGCAAACGAATGCGGCCGCGCGCTGGGCGCACAGCCATTGCATCCCAGGACGCGTCCGGATACGACCTAATTGTCCTACCCAAATGGACATAATTCGAACCAAACGGACGTCTGTTTGGGGTCGCGCAGCGAAGTTGGCCTAACGGAAACGATGGGCATGCATGCATCCATGGGGGAGGCCGCGGCGTGTGGTTGCCGATGTGCATGGACAGGGTCAGCCCTGAGGGGGGGGGGGGCAGAGGGGGCGGCCGCCCCGGGCCCCCCAAATACAGGGGCCCCGCGCCAGGTATTCTGTATGCTACGTAGGTAGCCCATCCTTACCTAAAAACGTATGTACCCGAGCCATCAGTGGCGAATCTAGGAAGGAAATGAAGGGTAGGCTAAAGTCAACAGTGAGAAAACTAAGCTCTCTTTTTTTTCTAAAAAAAACATGATGTCCCAACCTTGTTATCAAAATAAGCTCAGAATTTCCCATATTACTACTTAAAACATGTAGTATTAACTATATTTTTTCTAGGATTTTTGAAAAAATATATGAAAACTTTAATCAAAATTTGAATTTATCTTGCAAAATAGTCGTTATATCCCCTTCTTGTGGTCCATATAAGTTGGAAGAGGGACTACAACCACAATAGTTGAGGAAAGAGTATCTGGGTTCAAATTAGCTGGGATAGGTTTAGGTTGAGTGCGAGGAGTACATGCATGCATACTCATTTTTGTACACTTCTTTTTTGCAAATAAGTTGCATTGGACACTAAATTAGTTAACAGTACATGAACTAGTGGTTACAGTAGATAGAGGCTGGGCATTCCGGTGTGGTGCATGTTTGGTGTGCGTGTGTGGCGTTGTGTGTTTGCTACTCCCTCCGTCTCAAAATTCTTGTTTTATATTTGTCTAGATACGGATATATCTAATACTAAAATGTGACTTGATATATCCGTATTTAGACAAATCTAAGACAAGAATTTTGGGACGGATGAAGTACTTAATAGTAGATATACTATTGAGCTGGGATGAAAGTACTACTAGTAGTAGTAAAAAATTGTTGTTATTTGGAGGGTAAGCTTGAGCCTGTTTAAGCCCTGCTAGTAGACTCGCCACTGCCAGCCACGCAAATGCAGCTAACCAACGCAGGTTTCCCTAAAAAAAAGCTAACCAACGCAGGCAATCAGCGGTTTCTTTCTTTCCTTAATCAGTGATTTCTTTCTTTGAATCGTGCGTCTCTGGCTCTTTCCCACGATCTGTAGTTCAGGGCCCCGATCGTGAGTTGCCGTCAGGCAAGCGCTGGACGATCTAACTCCATGGCCCTGACTGCGGCAATACGTCGATGAACTCCGCTACCCTGTCCTTGGGCCTTGAACACACACGCACATCATAGAGTGTCCCGCCAGATTCCAGTTAACACGGTGCCATTGCCGAGCCAAGCCGCCGAGCACTTGACAAGCGTTCGCCATGAGGCGACACCGATCTGTATGATTCAAGGTATGCCATACAATCAATCCCTATATCCTATACGTATATTGCTAATTTACGTAATTTACATGATGCATAGCATGCATCGTTCAACCTTCGATGCAATTTTTTTCCTAACAATTTGTGCTATATATTACTGTCATTTACAATGTATGTTATCCAGTACTCCCTTCGTAAATAAATACGAACTGAAATGAGTGAATAAATACATTAAAATGTATGCTACTTTCTAATAAGAAAACAGTTAGAATATTTTATATTTGTTTACAGAGGGAGTAGATTGAAGAAAAGGAAGAGAAAATGATGAGTTGGGGATACTTGTTGTGGAGGAAAAGAAACCAACTAAGAAAACTTCTAAATTGAAGCGGAAGAAATTTTTGGCATCAACATCGACGATAAAAATGTAAGAGGCCCTAAGAACATAGTTAATTCGTTAATGACAAGGACATTTATTGAAAACATCTTGTATACGATACTGATTTGTCATGATGTTTGTATTAAAGGCCCTAAACTTGTAGACTCGCCCCGGGCCCTGAAATCTCAGGACCGGCCCTGTGCATGGAGTCTCATGTGCATGCAACTCCAGGGAGACACAGCCTGTCAGACCGGGGCCGAGAACACAGAAACGTTTTCATTCCGGCGTCAGGGCGCGTGGCAGCATCGGGCTGGCTCTGTTGGCCTCGAGCGTCTCCAATACCAAATGCGCATGGACATGTACGAGTATTTATTCACTACTGGGAGCAGGACGCCGCAGGGCGTCGCTACAGGAGCACGAGCTGTTGCCTGTTGGCCCCAGCTCTGGGCACCTCTCGCCTGTTTGGTTAGTTAAAGTGCTCATAGTACTTGTACACGAGTGGGTCACGTACGCACACGGATTAACGTCCTGTCATGTGTCCATGTCCCGTTATCCTGTCTCTCGTTAAATGTTAATCAAGTTGCTAATGACGAGCTAGTAGCTAGGTCTCTACCGCTCGGCGTGCTCCTGTTTGAAGGAACAAACACACTCCTCGGGAGCACCAATGTTTTCGCCTCATCCTCTTCCATCCTTGCTAGTACTGCAGAACCCCAGGCCACGACGATGACATGCGGGCCATGGTGGCGGGGTGCGCTTGGGGAGGCGCACGGTCAAGCGAGAGGGAGCGAGCGCGTGGAAAGTTGCGTCGTGCCCGCTGCTGCCCCGGCGTGTCTCGTGAGCAGCTAGGCGTTGCTTCCCTTTCCCATTTTCCTCTCGTCTCCTAGCGCCAGTAGCCTCGTGGCCGCAAGAGAGCGAGATCGCTGCCAGAAGACGGGGGAGAGGTGTTCCGGTCGGGGGCATAAGCGCCATTTGACACATGCCAGAGAGCACTGACAGCAGGCTCAGGGCAGGGCCTCAGACTCTGACTAGCTGCAATGCTACAAGGTAGACTGTTTGGCTTTTGGGATTAAAGCTGGACGGGCCCCATTATCCATGCCAACGTACGCCTCCGTGCGTCGTGTGCGATGATGACGATGATGCCCGCCGGCCACTTGTCTTCCACGCCTTTGGAGCCGCTGGCTTTCGGGACAGAGAGACCCAGAAATGGGCGGTGTATCTTTTGGGTGCGAGCGTCCGCGCGCGCTCATGCCCTAGGTCGTCGCGGGAGAGGAAAAATATGGCATGCGGGGTAGGGTGGCCGGCCGGCGAGTGAGCTCACCGGATCGGCCGCTGGCCTGCCCGGGCGGCCAGTGCACGTGAGCGGCTCTTGCAGTATTGTGTACCGCCACCGCCATCGCGTGAACGGAGACCGAGGGATGAAAAAACCGACGCACATACACAGAAAATGAGCTAGTGGTAGTACTAACATTTTTCATTGGCAATGCACCGCTGCATCCGTACCTCGTACTCGTATAGAAAAGCTCTGTACGCACGCACGCCATTGATTTATCGACTGATTATTTCGCCTTCTGGTTGTGGTTTGGCTGGCGTGCTTCTCTTCTTTTCCGCGGGCGGCGACGTACACACGTGCCCGCGCCACACTAGACGTGCTGACTGGCCGGGCGAGCAGGGCCGCCACCATCCTGCATGCCCCCTGCGTTGCTTGCTTGCTTGACAGCAATCGAGTGGGCAATGGCGAGGAGGGCATGATGGCATGCCCGTCGTAGTACTTTTCACTTCATCGGTTCGGGTACAACCTAATTTGCACCCGCGTATGCAAGTACTCCCTCTAGTCCTTTTTACTCTACATATTGGATTTACCGAAAGTCAAACTTTGCTAAATTTAACCAAATTTATATTAAAAATTATTAACATCTATATATCTAATAAATATAATATGAAAATATATTCTAAGATGAATCTAATGATATTGGTGTTGTTATGTGAATGTCTATAATTTTTTATATAAACTTGGTTAAAGTTGGATGAGATTGACTTCGGACAAACTTAATATGCAGAGTAAAAAGAACCGAAGGAAGTACTAGAGTAGTATTGTGAAGTTACAGGGGGCACGTCTCACACTGTCGCTAGCTTTTAGTTGACCTCTGCTCTTGCTTGCCGTACGTGCTTCAGTTGTCGCCGTCAAGCTGCCGTTCCTGCTACTATATAATTGAAAACTTTTTTTAACACAAATTCACTTATATAAATTTTGTTCCCGTCGTAGTCGGCGTCGTTGGTTAAATTTATGATTAAAATTGAAGCGCTAAAACCGAGGATGCACTATACTTTGGAACAGAGGGAATACTTACTGACAATGGCATTGGCAGCAGCACCACGACGGGCTATAGCTACTCGCTGAGCCTCTCCCGACTCTCTGCTCCTACTCAGCTAGTACTACGGCTCTCCTTGCTGGGCTAAATTTCATGTTTTGACCCTTTTTTGAAAGTTAATTGAGATCTGACCTCAGTTTGCAAAAAATCCGGGATCTGACCCTTTTACTACCGCCAGAGTCCATGACGGTAGGGTGTACAGCCTACCATCAGGGACCTTGGCAGTAGGAAACACCCCTATCGCCAAGGTGCATGACGGTAGGTGCGAGCATGTACTGTGTGTAATACTTAGGAAAATTTTGCGGTAGGACGTGCAACCCTACCGTTAGGGACCTTGATGGTAGACTGTTATATCCATATAGAAAGTAGAGGGCTAATCTCAATCGAGGAAAAAGAGAAAGAGGAAGATAAACATGACACATGGGTTCAAGTGGGATCGTACCTTTTATCTAAAACAATACAAAAGATTTAACATTTTCATTAATTAAGAGAAAGTGAGTTGCCTAGTTACTTAGAGAAAAACCGCGCGAAAACCTCGAATACAGACCCCACATGGGGCACACGTGGACGACCTGGCCACACACGTGAAACAATTATTGAGGCACTTTAGCTATATGTAAGTTGCCTGAAAATTGAATTATGGTCAGTCAATTTTCTGACCTTTGATTGATGATTATAGATCCGTGCTTCCTTTTTTTTCTTGTTGTGTATTGTGTCTGATTTGGGCTGGGAATTCAACAAACCACTGTTTTGGGCGAGTCAAACCTTAGCAGGCTGAAGCCCATCGGCCCATCAGATGACCCAACCTTCCTCTATCTTTTTTTTATTTTTGTCTATCTTATTTTTCAGTTTTTATTTGCTTTTTATTTTATTTTTTCTTTGTATTTATTAGATGGTTTTAAAATTTTCTTTTGTCGGTATTTTTAGGATTATTGGTGGGTGTAAATGTATGTACATAAATACTATATAATATGTGCAAAAATTGCACTATTATATAATTATTCTTTGCATATTATAAAAAGTGCCATTTTAGTGCAAAGTTGTGTGTAAGTTTTTCTTATTTTTTTCTTTTCAAAGGGTAATACGAATGCCACTAATTAATCCTTTCTTTTAAAACTTTATTGCTTTGATTTTTTATATTTCATTTTCTTTCTTCTTTATGGGTAACACCAATGCTACTAATTCATTGCTTCTTAGAAAACTTCTTTTTTGCCATAGTTGCACTATTGTATGCTTATCCTTGTATATTTTTAATATGCGCAATTTTAGTGTATATTTTGTGCAGATTTTTCATTGTTTTACTTTTATTTCTGCTTAAAGGGTAAATACGAATGCCACTAGTTTATTCATCATTAGAATACTTCATTATTTTTATTAGGTTTTAGTTTTTATTTGATTTTCTTTATTTTAAAAGATGATACCAAAGCCATGAAATTCTTTCTTAGAAAACTCCATATTTTTAGTTTATTTAGTTTTTGTTTCGTTTTCTTTCTTCTTTAAGGGTATTACCAAAGCCACTAATCCATTATTTCTTACAAAACTTAGTTACCTTGATTTTATTTTAGGTTTTTTTTTCATTTCCTTTCTTCTTTAAGGGTAATACCAAGGTCACACATTTGTTCTTCCTTTTTTTATGAAATTTCCACTATTATATGCCTATTCTTGCATATTATTTAAAAGCGCAATGTTCGTGTATGCTTGGTGCAAATTTTGTCATTTTTTGTTTTAGATTTTAGATTTATGTTTTAGTTTTTATTTCATTCTATTTCTTCTTAAAGGGTAATATGAAAGCCACTAATTCATTCATTCTTAGTTATTATTTTGATTTTTTAGCTTTTGTTTCATATTGTTTCTTCTTTAAGAGTAATACCAATGCCTCTAATCAATTCTTCTTATGAATATTGTTTTTTGCAAAAAAAAAATCCACTATTATGTGCTTATTCTTGCATATATTTTAAAAAAGCACAATTTTCTAGGAAAGAATCCACTATTATGTGCTTATTCTTGCATATATTTTTCTTATTCTTTGTTTGACACTTCTTTCTTTTGAAGGGTAACACCATGCCACAAATTATTCCTTCTTAGAAAACTTTTTTTTGGAAACTTTCAGTTTATTCTTGCACATTATGAATAAGCGCAATTTCTCTGTAAACTGTGTGCAATTTTTGTCTTTATTTTATTTGGTTTTTTCTTTCCTTTTTTTGAAGGGTAATACCAATGCCACTAGCTCATTCTTTCTTGGAAAAGTTATTTTCTTTTGTTGGACTGTGATTATTTTCGTGCTCTATTGCATTCGATTACTACAGGATGTGCCAAAAAGTTGAGAGATTATACAATTTAGATATGATTTTTAGCACATGCGTGTATCTATATAGTAGGTTCTACTTTATTCATTTCGTTGATCACTTACCCACGTACACTTGGAGCTGTTGTACGCATGCATAATCATTCGTTTTTGTGTAAAATAGTTGGCCGCAGTGGCCGAGAATGAAAAATGAAAACTAGGCCGGCCAGCCTAGAGGAGAACGCAGAAAAAAAAGTCTTGCATGTGCCTGTGCAGTGTTGCTTGCTAGTGTAGTTTAGCTGATAATAAAAAAATTCTTGCATGTTGGACTGATCAGCTGGTTCTAACTAGCTAGCTAATAGTAGCCGACTTGACAGATAGTTGGTGTGAACCAAGGATATTCAGTACTCTCTCCGTAAACTAATATAAAAGCGTTTACATCACTAAAATAATTATTTAAATGCTATTATATTAATTTACGAAGGGAATATTGGCGAAGCGAGCCAACGTCGTACGTACTCATGCACTGTGGGACTGCACATGCCCTCGAGTAGCTCCCGTCTGTGGTTAGCTAGTTGTTAAAGAAAAAAAGTGACTGACTCAAATTTTAGATTCAGTCACCTGGCGTTTAGTCGCTCCCTTCTTGAGGACAAGGCAGCTCCGATTTTGATAACGAGCTTCACATAAGAAAGTTGCAAGCCACCGACCTAGTCCAAGGCAAACATCCGAAAGATCGCCGGCACCGCGGAGTCGTCGTTGCCGTCGTGGCCTCGCCGCCCGCAGCTCAAACTTCTCTGTCATAATCAGAAATCAACATGGGCGCACCGGACCGTCCACGTCCGAAGGAAAAGCCGCGACTCGGTTTCGCTTGGACCGTGTGGAGCTGTGCGGCGTGCTTGGCTTCCTTCGCGTCGTGATAAACAATGCAGGGCCTTCCGCGTGCGTGCAACAGAGAAAGACACAGGGTTGGTTAGAGGGGCGGAGCAGGATTTAGGCATAGGGGGGGCGAGATGAAGGTGAGGCCAAAAAAAACACGGTCTACTGCAGGAGAGCAATGAACACGGCAGCGGAGACACAGGGTTGGTTGCTTGGCTACAGCAGGAGAGCAGCAGGGGGCAGCTGCATGCATGCCTACGGGCTGGGACGGACGTGTTTTTTTTAAGGAACAAAATGGTGCATGGTGCAAGTGTACGTACGTGCACATCGGTCGCGTCGGTCGTATTGCAGCAGGGTCCCGCTTCATGTCTGCTCCGCCCCCGTGTGGCTCGTCCAGGTCCAGGAGTGGGTCACACAAATGGATTAGCGTCGAAACAACCGTGCGGATTAGTGGACGGCTACGAAACAAAAGCACATTTAACGTGTTCGCGTCAGGACAAATGCTGCCCCGTACGTACCATACAAGACGAAAGGTGTTCTTTTTTTTGCGGGGAAAGATGAAAGGAATTGGTGAACCTAGTACGTGCAAGAACACGGCGTGCAGCTGCGGCACCCGCGTCGGTATTTGGCAACGGACAAAAAAGCCGCTTCGATCCCTAGCGTGGTACTCCGACGGCCGGCACTGCTCGAACACGCACCGCCCTGCTGCAGCGCTGACGCGGTGGCCAGTGTTGCGTCCCACCAAGGTCGATCGCAGCACCATTGAACACGACACAAGGTACGCAGGCGTAAATGAGGTCGTTGCATGCGACCGAACACGACGCCCCTGCCGGCCACCGATCGTGCCGTCACTCCGGCCGTACCACGGCGAGGAACGGCTCCGGCGACCGGTCATTTGCCAGTACCCGCTCGCTCGCTCGTACCGCCGACGTGCAGCGGACAGGGAGGACGCCTGAAGCTGTCAAGCTGAAGGGTTTGGATTCATGTTTAGGGGGTGTTTGGTTCAAGGGATTTTTTTGTGTTGGGATTAGAAAAAAGTCCCTAGCAAACCAAATAGGGTGGGACTTTTTTGGGACTTTTTGCTAAAAGTCCGTAGGCCCTGTTTGGTTCATAAGTCCTAGGACTTTTTCTAGTCCCAACTAAAAAGTCACTAGTCCCTAAAAAATCCCTTCATGTTTGTTTCCAGAGACTAAAAAGTCCCTAGTCCCTTCCTAGAGGTTATTAAATGACCATGTTGCCCTAGTATATAGAAAAATAATAATGAAACAACACCGTGGGATGGCGGGCCATTGAATGCATGGAGGGACATTGTTGGAAAAGTCCCAAAAAATCCCAAAAAAGACTCTCTTTGAGAGTCTTCTTCATTTAGTCCCAAATGCCTAGTTTAGTCCCTAAAAAGGCCCTCCCGTTTGATAAAAAAGTCTCTAAAAGGGACTTTTTCTAGTTCCTAAACAAAAAAGTCCCTGAAAACAAACACCCCTCTAGAAGCACCTCCATAAGAGTCTTTTTTAAAAAAGTCCTAAGGACTAGAAAAAGTTTTAGGACTAAAGAAACAAACACCTCCTTATATTGCACGAGTGGTCGGTCTGTGCGCCGTCTGCCACGGCGCCCATGCCGATGGCCATGCATGCATGCATGCCGGAGGCCGCGCCGTGTGGTTGCCGAGGTTGGTGCAACTCCATAGAGACGAGACGATGAGACCGGCCGGGGCCGCGGGGCCGACAACACGGAAACGTTTTATTTCCGGCGTCGGGGCGCGTGGCGGCATCCGGCTGGCTCTGTTGGCCTCCCGGCGTGCTCAACGAACAGCGGCCTCGATCGTCTCCAGTACCAAATGCGCATGGAGCATGGACATGCACGGCTATGTTTTTTATTTACTGGGAGCAGGAGGCCGCAGGTAGGCAGAGCAGCACAGCGACACAGCGTCGCAACAGCAGCAGCAGCATGCTTTTGCTACACGTACACATACACTACTGAGTACAGTATCCTCTTGGCGCCTGCTCTCGGCAAGCTCTGGCCGGTTTGGTTAGTTAAAGTGGGTCACCTGCGCGCACACGGATTAGTGTCCCGCCGGCCTCTCGTTACAGGCTAATCAAGTTGTTAATGCCGAGCTAGCTAGTGCTCTACACCTAGCTTGGCGTGCTCCTGTTTCTAGGAACGAAACACTCTCCTCGGGAGCACCAATGTTTTCGCCTCATCCTCTTCCATCCTTTCTAGTAGTACTATACTGTAGAACCCTTTTCCAGTAGCCCCGGGCGGCCAGGCCACGACGATGGCATGCGGGCCATGGCGGTGGGGTCGGGAATTCATGTGGGCAACGGTCAAGCGAGAGGGCGCGAGCCAGCGCGTGGAAAGGCAGCGAGGCCTGGCTCCGCCTGCCGCCACCCCTTTCCCTCTCGTCTCCTACTCCTCTCTCCTTGGCCGTAGGCCGCCTCGTAGCAGCCAGCAGGAGAGAGGGGGTCGGGGGCATAAGCGCCATTTGACACATGCCAGAGAGCACTGACAGCAGGCTCAGGGCAGGGCCTCAGACTCTGACTAGCTGCAATGCTACAAGGTAGACTGTTTGGCTTTTGGGATTAAAGCTGGACGGGCCCCATTATCCATGCCAACGTACGCCTCCGTGCGTCGTGTGCGATGATGACAGCGAGGCGATGCCCGCCGGCCGGACGGACGGGTTCCAGTTCCACGCCTTTGGAGCTGGTGGCTTTTTGGGTACAGAGACCCAGAAATGGGCGGTGTATCTTTTGCGTGCGTGCGTCCGCGGGCGCACATGCCACCGTAGGTGGGACGGAATGGGAGTGGGAGGGAGGAGAAAATATGGGCATGCCAGACTCTGAGGTAGGGTGCCGGCCGAGTGAGCTCACCGGATCGGCCACTGGCATGCCCGGCCGGTGCACGTGAGCGGCTCTCGTGAACTACCACCGCCCGCACGCCTAGACGCTCACCATGCGCGACTAGAGATGGAAAGAAAACGTGCAACAGAAAACTGCCGCGCATACACATCATATAGTAGAAAAATGAGTAGGCATATCTCGTATCAACACGCTAGTATTTCCTCCATTCCGAATTATTTGTCTTGGATTTATCTAGATACGGATGTATCTTATACCTCTGTATCTAGACAAATCTAAGACAAGTACTCCCTCCGTCCGAAAATACTTGTCCAAGGAATAAAGGTATCTAGATGTATTTTAGTTCTAGATACATTCATTTGTATCCATTTTTACGACAAGTATTTCCGGACAGAGGAAGTAATTCAAAACGGAGGGAGTAGTAGGTACTAGTACAGTGCAATCGAAAATGCTCTGCACGCACACGCTCGATTGTTGATAGATTAGTTCGCGGGCGCCACACTGGACGTGGCCGGCAGCTTTGGCGGACTGCTTTGTGTCTGCTCCATTGCTTTCTTTGCTTGCTTCCTGCAGCGGAGAGCAATGGAGTGGACGCTGGCCAAGTGTGCTTTTCGGTTTATCACTTGGAACCAACACACGACACGAGCACCGGTGTAGTACAAAGCAGCAGTAGGAGACGTATATCGTCAAGTCCTAGGAGCACGTCTCGCACAGTCACAGTGTTGCTAGCTTTTGGCCATCTGCTCGCTGCTCTTGCTTGCCGTACGTGCTTCGGTTGTCGCCGTCAGCCGGCCGCTGCTGCTACGATGATACTTACTGGCAATGGCAATGGCAGCAGCAGCTGCTGGCAGCACCACGGCGGGCTATAGCTACTCGCCGAGCCTCTCCCTGCTGCTACTCAGGCGCTCAGCTACTAGCACTGTACCGCTCTTGCTGCTGCTGCTGCTACTTATGGTGATAGGGACCGTCTTCATTTTGGACTGGGACGGACGTCGCCGGCGTACTTCTTGTCAGCGTTTTCAAATCCACTCCGCGCTCCGCGTTGTTCGACCATATAGTTTGGTTACTTCTTTTTTTTAGGATAGGAGTATGGTGTTTTACAAAAAGTTCGAAATTTCATGGTTTCAAAATAATCTCAAAATTTTGGATAAGTAAACAAGGATGTGAGGTGTGTGTGTGAATTTTTTTAAGATGAAATACGTTGCAATGTGAGCTACTCTCTCCTTCCATCTATATAGGGTATAATGTGTTTTTCAAGACCGTCTTTGACTATTGATAATATTAATGGTACATGAGATGTATAATGTGAAAATTATATCATTGCAAGCTCTTTTCACATACAAATTTGATGGTATGCTTTGTGTAAGTTGCATGCCATATATTATTGCTCTAACATTTGATCAAAGTTAGTCTCGAAAAACGCATTAGGCCCTATAGATGGAAGGAGGGGGTATAACAAAAGACAAATTAATGCTCTGGGAGGATGAATAGTATCATGTGTCAAAAAGCCTCATTTTGTTTTTGCACAACCCTCATTCCAATGTATTTTTGTCCTGAAAATCTACACACTTGTGCATTATGTCTTCATGTTGTATGTCCGTTTTTTACAAGATTTTTTTGTCGAAATTTATTAACATTGGATCTAGTTTCAAAGGTCTCGTCGCAAGAAATCAAACGGTGAAAACAATATTGTATTTGGGTGCACGGTTTGAAAGATAAAACATTTTATACAAACGAATTTATAAAAAAAAACTCTTAGATTGTGACAAGTGACGCATATGTAGTGCGCCCACTTATCGACACCTAAGAAGGTGTGCAGTGAATTTTCGAGGGGTAACCCTTAATTGGCGACTTCAGACTTTGTCTCGCTTAGAGCGTGACCTACCTACACTCACATCAAGGATGCACTGATGGGACTACTCAATATTCCCAACCGCAAGTAATGGGCCGACCCAACTTTCAAGTTAGTTATTTATGTTTCTGTTTCCAAATATATTTAGGCCCTGTTCGGGATCCCTCCGTGGAGCTGACTATGTGGAGTTGTAGAGCTCGATTTTAGCTGCTCCTTGAAAATTAGCTAGAGACTGATCCGCTCCGGGAGCGCGGTCCAGGGAGCGGAGAGGAGCCAAACGCGGCCTTAAGATACATATACTCCAAAACTTATTTCACTTCAAAATATTTATAAATGAGAGTTTAGAAAATGTTAATGCAGTGAAAATGTTTTGTTAGCATAACTTTAAAATAGTGTTGACGACTTTAACAAAATGTTCACACGTTCTAAAACCTGTACAATGATTTAAGAAAAATTATACTATGTACCAAAATGCTCCTGTGATTTAATATTTTTAAACATGTATATAAATGTTTCACATGTATCAAAAAAAATATAACTACATGGAAAAAGTAGACATAAAAACATATATTTGGAAAAAATTGCTATGACTTATATAAAAGATATTTTAGATGTTTATAAAAAATGTACAATGTGCATGAAAACAATAGACATCAAAACATATATTTGAAAAAAAGTACTCCCTCTATAAACAAATATAAGAGCATTTAGATCATTACTTTAGTTATCTAAATGCTCTTATATTTCTTTACAGAGGGAGTATACAAGGAAGGCCGAACAAAAACAATAGAAAAAATGAAAAGTAAAACCCATAGAAAACCAACGAAAAACTACAGCTAACGAGTTCTTCGATCGAAACCCGAGCGATTCGCCTGGAAGCGGAAAAAAAAAATGGCCGGCCCAATACCCGTGCGAGGGAGAAAAAACTTCAGACAAGGGGAGCATGTATCTCGCTACAAGCGAGATATAGAGCTGGTTTGGTTGGTGACCTGGCTTTGTGCCTGGAGAAAAACTAGCACCTGGCCTGGGCCTGAGTAGGTGTTGATTTGTGCCTGGCCAGGCCAGCCTGGGCTTGAAGTATTTGGATTGATTCTTGCCTGCAGTTGCCTCCTTAGCCTTTAAAAATATTGAATCAGTGAGCCATTTTATTTGATGGAGCCAGGCTAATGCAGTTGCTTGGGAGGGCCAAGCGAGGCAGCAATTTTTCTTTCCAGGCACCAACCAAACGGTTATCAGGCACGTTCCAGTCACATGCCAGGCAAGGCATATTGTGGCATGGACACAAACCAAACTAGCCCCTAGCTCCTGTGCTCTGCGTCGCCTCTGATGCTGGATGGGAGGTGGCTTTAGTTGCAGGCCCATTAATATAGTTACGGGAATGTTCTTTAGACCGGTTCTATAACTTTTCATGCAATTTGTTTCGTTTTTCGGTTGTCTATGATTTTTTAAGTGTTGGCTGTTTTCTTTTTGTAAACACATGTCTACTTCTTTTAATACAAGTTATATATTTTTATACATGTAGAACATTATTTACGCACGTTTGAACATTTTTACAGTTACAAGTTTGGGCCTTTGTTTAATACACAAGAAACAGTTTTTAGAATTCGTTGGATTTTTTGAATGCATATTAAATAATTTCAAAAACTTGTTAAACATTTTTATGACTGGTATGATTTTTTTTAAAATTATGTGAATATTTTTTTACAATGGATAAACATTTTTTAAAATGTCATGAAGATATTTTTTAAACATGTGAGTATTTTTATAAATGTCACGTTTATTTTTGAATTCTATGGTAAAAAAATTAAAACTACACTAACATTTTTTACACTGTATAAAGTTTTATAAAATGGCATGAACATTTTCTTCTTAATGCTTAAACATTCTTTTAACATTACGCTAATAAAATATTACACCATGTTCCCATTTCTGTTTTTTTGCTACAGTTTATTTTTAAGTAAATTAAGTTTTGAGGTATTTAGAATATCTCAAACACGGAAATGGAAATCAAATTAAAAAAAAAGAAAACACTACTAGGCCGGTCCAATAGTACCTACCCGAGGCGCCCTTGAGGCGAGACCTACTTCAGTCTCGCTGCAACCAAAGCAAATCGTTGCCCTGGAAAATTGCCTAGGTCATTCGTAAAGGGATTTGAAGTGCGGAGCTCGGCCGGTTACAAATGTGTTGCCCTTTTCCTTCCAGTCAAATAGAGAGAGAGAATATGTTGCCACTATGTTGCTCACAATGCCTCATATGTTATGTTTCTTTTGACTTTGCCGGAATGTAGCAGGAAAGGGTGAAGCATGTCTACCAATAGCACTGGAAGCAGTTGTGAGTGAAATTGAACAGGTGTAACAAATCATATTTGTTGGATTTCTCATGAATTCATTGTGAAAATAAAAATACCATTTCAAGTTGCTTTTATGAAGGCCAATACGAACCAGCAACTCACACAACTTGCAAATGGACCTCAGAGATGACACGCCCTTTGTCCTTCTGGATGTTGTGTGCAGTTGAGAAGTTTGAGCGTGCCTTCCTATGGGCGGGTTCTCACAAGCTTCTGGTGGTGAATGCAACTCCGGGATGGCATCGCTGGTGACATTGTTTGGAGGCTTACCGCAAGGGGAAGGCCTAGTTCCATTAGTAAGCCTCCGTTGTCGTGAAGACGACGTTTCCAAGCAGCTGTGTGCCTCCCAAGTGCAAATCCTCCTCTCCGCTTGGTTGTTCCTCAATAATATAATTTTGGCGATATGGCGTAGAGAAATTGCTGCACATTGTAGTGTAATTCGCCTAGAGTTATGGAACGAGCGGAATGCTAGGGCCTTGTGCAGCAAGTCAACAATGCCGACTATCATCGTTGCAACTGTCGAAAATGAGGCAAAGGATTGGATCACTGCCAGCGTGCCGCGAGAGTGGGTGATGGCCGGATTCGGTCACTCTTTGGAACTGAACAACTTCCACATGAATTTAAAAAAAAATCTGGATGGACTTTATATGGAGAAGAAAAGTACGGCAGTGGAGCAGGCTCACATTTGCCCGGCCCACCTGAGAGACGAGTTGGACGGCGCCACCGACCCCAAGCCAGCCCGCGCGACGTTCGTCAGTCACAGAGGAGCGAGCCAAGTCACGAGCCAGCACGAGGCCCCGCTGGGCGCAGTTTTCCTGGCGCCGAAGTCGTCGCAACGTCGGTATCGGACAGGACCACCGGCTCGGCCCTTGAGGCCTTGACCATCGCCGGCCGCAGGCACAACAGCAGCCGAGCTTTTCCCCAGCCGACGATGCATTCGTGTGAACGGAAGACATTTTTATCTTCTCTCTCTCTCGCAGAACGGATTTACCCGAATGAACGAACGCTCTAGTACTGCACACATACCTGTTGTCTTATTTCCCGGGACACCCATACCTGCTACTGTATGCAGGCAGCACCGCCGGGGTACGTGCCCCCGGGACCCGGCCGGTTGGTTGGAGCAACGGAAGACATTTTTATCTTATTTCCTGTAGCTGTAGGCGTCTGCTGCGTGCTGCTTCCAGCTCGCCGTAACGGTAGTGTATGCATCTCAGATATGCTGGAACCAAAGAATGAACTAGCGTCCCCGCAAAAAAGTATATGAATTAATGGTATATGAAGTAAACACCCACCACCGGTTTCCACGGTGCCGTATGCGCAATACTGTTCTTCTTTCCCCGCAATTTTCTTTTCGAATTAAGGCGCGGGTCTTCCAATTTCATTTCATTCAAATTGAAATTGATAACACAGCGTAGCTCCAACCCCCACCCCATAAAAATAGTAATAATATTGGTTTTCTTCTCTGAAACAACAGAGACGTTTTTAGGTATTTTGATTGAGAACTACTACTCCATACAGAAAAACGAAACAATATTATTACTATGTCCATGCCCGAATTGGAATGCTTTTATTATTACTATGTCCATACGGAATATCTCACATAAAAAGAAACCAAATACTTAGATGAAACTACAAAAGAAACGATAAAGGCCCCTCTGTGAAATAATAAAAGCATTCCAATTCGGGCATGGACATAGTAGATTTTCTGTATCGGGGCGGATTTGTGGGTATCTTGTAAAATATTGCCTCGAAGATGTCACAATATATTAAAACTAAGTCTCCTTGTTTGAAAGAAACAAATTAGTGTAAAATTTATGACCTTACCTCGTCTAAATTCAATTGAGATCACGTGACAAAGACAATGCAATAACATGGATATCATTAAGTATAGATGTCGAGAATCAAAGATAGTACAACCTTACTCATTTAAGGAGACTGTAGATTAAGCATGATAGTAATGCAACCCATATTATCATACAAGGAAGCTTGAAGATGGGAGTAGCCTAAGTGGATGAAAGGTCCTCGCTAAAACACAATTGCACGTTTGGAAAACTTTTTATTGACTAGACTTGTTCCAAGTCGTTAATCCACAACTGTAACCAGCTCGCCCTGTGTCTACCCCCTCATCTTCTCTCCTTAGGGTATGGGTGAATGTGTGGTACCAATTTTCACCGCTACCGTCCACTCATTTGTATAATGTTGTCTATCTCTAAATATTTTAAACCCAATTTATACCCCCTATGGGCATCCCCCCCCCCCCCCCCCCCCAAGAAGGTAAAATCCATGAGGCATGTGCCTTTTTTCCTTTCACAAACCGTTCAACATTAACGTCTTGAGTGCCGTATGGATAAAATTTATCTTTTG